>NC_056732.1:93273142-93573142 GCF_019279795.1 Protopterus annectens | reverse complement strand
CAGTTTTTAGTGATATAAAGCTTAATAAGTGAACAGAGAATAATTAAAATGTGAAGTTGTACTTTAGGTATTACGGAGGTATGAATATGGAGAATGGCTGTTTCCATGACAAGGTTGAGGTGTAGTAACCCATTTTTGTAAACGAACTTTTAGAGAACACCAGAGTTTGTAAGAGTGGTTGCAATACCACATAATGTGTAGTAGATCCGCTCTCGGATGGGAGCAGCATGTACACGAGGGGGATGAGTTGGGGTTAAATTTATTGAGTATTACAGGAGTGAAGTAGGAATTGTTGTTTAGCATCAGTTGGGTGTATAAGAGTTTTTTAAAAAGGGAGAGTTCTAAAGTAGATTTTATAGCTGAGAGTTTTTGGTCCTCTGAGATAGGAGACCCAACTGTGTTCCAATAGTTGGAAAAGAGACAGTTTGAGTTGTATAGCACCTTATTTAATAGTTTGTAAGAGGATGAGATTGTTTTTTTAGTGCTTGATATTGCAGATATGATTTCAATTAATTTGTTGGTTTCCTGAGGGTTAGGGGGAGGATTAAAATGTTGTGCATGTAGAACTTCTCTTAGTTGTCGAAGAATCACTGTGTATTTGTTATTGGTTCCAAGGATTAATCGTAGGGGTTTAAAATGCTTATGTAAGGGTATTCTTGTGTGTCTGGCCTGTTGATTATTTTAAACAATAGAACTGGAGAGATAGGAAAGCTTGAAAAGGGAAGACATAACAAAGAGGGAAACACAGAAGGAAAACATCAATATGGTTGTATTGGATACGCTGGGAGAGGAGGAGCACTAAATATTTGGCAGGGGATAGACCTCCCCCCCCCCCGTTTTTTTAATAAATATTATTTATAGAAGAGGTAAAAGGTTAGTGTGTGTGGGAAATTGATAAGATGGTGTGGGAGAAAGGATAAGGGAAGAAGGGCTGAGGAGGTGCCGGGAGAATTCCCCAGTCCACAGAGCCTCAAACATTTCCATTCCATTGCCAGATGATGGTGCAGAAGATGTCTCAGATGTTGAGGGGCCAGGGGCCTGTGGTGGTGCAGTGGTCAGCACCACCTGGGACATTATGTCTTCATATGGCCTGAACTGGCTGAATCTGTCTGTCCATGACCTGCTGCAGTACATCCTCAAGCACGTCACAAAGCCTCCATCAAGTGAGTATTGCCTGGCTTCCACATGCTGGGATGCCAGCAGGACTGGTGCCACCACCCTGACCCTGTGAGCACATCCTCGGACTGGCAAGGTGAGCACTTCCGAACCTGGAAGGTATGTGCCTGGAACACTCTTGAGGATTTTGGATCTTTATAAAATGAACATAAATGGGAGAGAAGGAAAATAATAAAAGGGAAAGGAATGCATGATTAAAATAAGAAAAAGAGAAAAAAGGGGGATACAAAACAGAAGATACACACAATAAGTTCACACATCATTTTGCACATCATTCAATTTCTTACTTTAAAAAAATCTTTATTTTTTTATAAATATTATTGATGTAAAACGGAATGTATCCAAAGTGCTTATACATACATGGGACTACTAATTTGAGGAGTCATATGTGTACATGGGGAGCATGCTTTGAGAAGTGCTTATGCAGACTTTGGATGAAATTTTATGTGAAGTGCTTATACGTACTTAGCAGAAGAATGTATTACTATCAGGTTATGGTGGGTTTTAAATGTTGCAGTCTGCTACATACACATAATGGTCATATTTGTGCCTGATATGCATTTGTTTGCAATATTGTATGAAAAACACCCTTTATAAATACTTACAACTTATAAAATCAGTTAAAGACAGAATACTGTAGTGTTTATATTGACAAATCTTAGACACTTGGTTGCAGCAAATATAAAGAATGCACTGTAGTGCTTCATTTGCTGAGTTATTTCTTTGTATGCAATAATAAAGTTAGTTAAAGACAGGGCCGGATTCACGAAGGTTTGCACAGAGTCTAAGAGTAGAGTAAGACTCCATGCAGCCAACATGTCTATCGAGCGATCCAGGAACAGCCGGCAGGGGCATGCAAGAGAGCTCCTAAAACTCCTCTTACACGGACAGGGCTAGGTTATGCAAATCACCTCATCTGCTGCTGAAAGGTATGCAAATGAGGTAAATTTGCGATTTAGGAAACCCTAACCTGTCTGAGTAAGAGTAGTGTTATTTGCAGAAATGTACTCTGTTGAAACTGAGTACGCTTCTGCAAATAGCAAAACGGAGCCGTGACAGCTCCAAAAAAAGGATGCATCCAGTCGAGGAAGCATGCCAATGGCCAAAAATATGACCATTGGCAATGTTCACAGATGCAAAATTAAAATAAAATAATTTTTTTTATCCCGATCACCGTTGTTTAAGCGTAGCGCAGCCCCACGCAAACGCGCTGCACTCTAAAAACCAGAAAACCAATAATTAAAATCCACAAATGTGGATTTTATAGTAATCCCTTATATACAATGCAAGGGAAGGGCAATCGAAGACAACATGGCTACCGAGTAGAGGTTGCTAAGGGGGGAAGCTCAGTCTAAGAGATGTAATCAAGCATTAGTAGGCAATCCTATGCAAATGAGGGTAAGGATAGTGAATCCCAAGTTTACATAGCAAAAGAGCACAGTCAGTGGAGTGTAGGAGTAGGATAAGGGGAGTAACAGTAGAAGATAGGTGACATCATGAGGGGGTATGTCTGAAAGAAGTGAAGCTCATTGGAGTAGAGTGGCATATGTCTGCTGTCAGTTACTAATCACTGGAAGAGGTGTGTTAACAGGTACCCTAGCTAAAGGCAAGAAATTGAAGGTGTATGCCGTGAACAACACTAAAGTTTCATGTAGAAGTGCCTGCAATGTGTATGCACGCATGTGAGCGCCTGTAAAAGCAAGTAAGCCTGTGTGCGCACGTGTGCACCTCTTTGTGCGCGGTTAAGCCGGAGTAAGCAAGTGTAAGGATGTTGAAACCCGTGTAAGCGTGTTTGTGCCTGTGTGTGCACGTTTTAGCAAGAATAAGCAAGTTTTAGTCTGTGTAAGCATGTGTGCACGCATGTGAGCTGGTGTGCGCATGTTTGCGCTTGTTTGTGCGGCGCTGCCCCCTGCGGAAACAGGAAGGGAAAAGGAAGCACAACAAATAGTAGGAAGTTAACCAGGGAGTACTAGCAGAGCTAGCAGGTGAAAACAATCAGAATCAGGCAATTACACAGGCAGTACACTAGCCCAGCCCAGCCCAGCACTTAAAACTCAGCAAACAACTTTCCACTATGTTTTTCTCAGAGACACTGCAACACTGCAGTAAGCTAATAGAAGCGAAAACTAAAAAAGCTTTACTGAGACAAAGAAATGTTAGGCGCTGCCATTGCTGTTATAAGGTGACATATGCAACATGCTGAGGGTGGTGAATGCTGCTGAGCAACCCACAGTGAGGAGACGGAGAAGAGTGTACAGGCCCAGGGTAACCTACCAGGGGCTACATGAGCTAGAGATAGTGGAGCGCTATAGAGTGGACAGAGATCTCATGCAGCAAATTGTTGAGCTGTGCAGGCCACGCCTCACACACAGAACCAACAGAGGGGAACTCCTCCCAGTAGAAACCAAGGTATGTGTTGGCCTAAGAATACTAGCAACAGGTACCTTCCAGAGACCAACTGGCGAGATGATGGGGATTTTACAGGCATCAGCATCCAGGGTACTGCACCAGTTCCTGAATGCCATGTCAGCACATGTCAGTGATCATGTATATTTCCCCAATTCCCGTGAGGTATTGGCCAGCAATATGCGTCTCTTCCAGCAAATAGCAGAATACCCTGAGGTAGTGGGTGCAATAGACTGCACGCACATACGCATCAAAGCACCAGCTGGTGAGCGGGGTAGGGTCTACTATAACCGCAAGGGTTTCCCCTCCATCAACTGCCAGGTTGTGTGTGATGCCCAGGGCATAATAATGAATGTGTGTGCTGGCTGCCCTGGAAGCTACCATGACTCCCATATCTGGCATGTGATGCAGCTGTACCAGACATTTGCCAAAGGGGACATCCCTCATGGTCACCTAGTGGGGGATGCTGGATATGCACTCGAGCCGTGGCTGATGACACCCATCAGAAATGCACACACACCTGAACAGGAACGCCATAATGAGGCACACACACAAACATAAAATGTAATCGAGCATGTGTTTGGGCTTCTCAAGTCATGGTTCTGGTGCCGGGACACATCTGGTGGAACCTTGCAGTACTCACCAACTACATGTACCCAAATAGTCATGGTATGTGCTATGCTACATAATATGATCATGCGAAAACAGCTGCAGCAGGAGCAGCATAGGGCCAGGCCAAACAGCCCCCCACCATTACCAAGGCCATCACAGGCAGAGCGTGACTCGGAGGAGGAACAACCTGAGCCTGCCCCAGTAGGCAGAAGGAGGCATGGCCAGTATGCTTTGGCCTTGGCAAAGAGGCAATGCATAGCATATACACTGGCTCAGTAGGAACCCTGGAAATGATACCTCTCTCCGACTCGCACATATAGTAAAAGGGATGCCTAACTTGACACTACCTGTTAACAAACATATATAGGGAGTGTAACATGTGCATCTGACATAGACAGCCCTGCATCACCACCTGAGGCATGATTGCTATGTGTTAAGCAATATAAAGCAGTGCTAAACAGCTCTTACCACTATTTAGTATATGTAAACAAAATTGCACACATTAAGTAGCACAACTTCAGGCAATGCTGAGCAATATTGGACACCATTCAGCAATGTTGGTTAACACTGAGCAATGTTGTGCAAGTCTGGTCAAAGTTGGGCATAGTTCAGCAAAAGCAGGTAATCATGGTCATATTTGCTTCACTGTTCCTGAAGCAGTCTGTTCTGCCCAGTATGAAAATATGAAGCAGTGACAGTCCTCGAACCCAGAATACTGTGTACTATAGTCATAGTACAGAACCACTAAACCATGGCAGTATGTCAGTGGTCAGTTTGTATGAAGAAATGTTGATAAGTCTATGCAAAGTATCTCATGGAAACCTTGCAGGCATAGCATAATCCCTGTCGAGTTAAGACACAAAGGTGAGGCCTGCAGTAAGAATAGAACCTAATTTTCAACATACATATAGTATAAATGTTAATATTGGTAATGTTCACAGACATCAACAAATGTAGTGTACCTCAGACAGCAGCATACTGCAAGGTCACACTGGGCATGCTCACACACTTGAAGAAATGAGACAAATGTCAGTCAACAACACACTGAAAGTCCAAACTGGGCATGCTCACACACTTAGGCCATGTCTGAGTATAGCAGTGGGCCACACATATCTGGCAGTTGCATGTGTTAACCCCGGAACCTCGCACTATTCACCAATCCGCTTTGTGCACACAGTTATATGACAACAGACACATATATAATATAGTGGAACCCTGAAATAATCAAATATGTTATGCAGATACTTAGGTTGTTCACAGAAAGTGGGAAAGCAAAGAAGAAACAAAACCTGCAATCAGTACCATCAATGAAGAATGTGCATCCTGAACATTATCATAGGTTCAGAGGTTGATACTAGGCTATCTGCCCTAGGGCATGTATAAGCCTAGCCAGAGTGTGTTTGGCTTTCGCAACCCCGTTAGATTAGTAGACTGTGACTGTGAATAGTAGGTCACACAAGATAGCCCACTTATGTTTATTTTATTGTGCTTCTGTCTATCAGGGACCCAGAACATATCCCAGGGCAAAACATACGATCATCCATCCACTTGTCAAGATGTCTCCTGTAGGTGGTCAGTGGGGGTCTCTTTGTATGTGGGACTGGGATCTCATTCCAGAGTGAGTGGAGCCTCTGGGATGGGAATCTGCCCCTCCAGCATGTCCTATTAATATCAGTGTTGATGTTTCTGTCCCTGGAGCGTGTAGCTGTAAGGGACTTTGATATCCTGAGGTGGAGCCTGTCCATTAATTCTGTGATGGACATGGCTTTAAACAACAGGCACAGATCGCATCCGAGTAGGCAGTAAGCGACTGAGTAGAGCTGGGGTTACCATAGCCAAACTGTGCATACCGTCTGTGTGAGTCCCTAGATCTACTTGGTTAGGTACTTTTGTGGACATTAAAGTTACTGCAGGTGTTGGGTAAGGTACATCTGAAATGGGGTATTGTATCCAAGCATGGGCCGGATGAGTTTAGGGGCACAATGACCCCACTTGATCTAGATGTGAAACCCTATGGGATAAGGTAGGCTATATAGAAGGTCTGTCTAACAACACTGGCGAAGTGATTGTCAAAGGCGAGAGTATTAACTACTCATGCCCCCAAATCCCAAATAACACCCACCGTACGTGATGTATTATCACCTATGTGGTAATGTGTGGGCACGTTGTTATTACCAAAGGGGATGACTATGCATCTAATGGAAAGTTGCTGTAGGCCATGGCTCTGGCACCAGTTATCCATCTCTGTGAGATCCTTTTTGAGGATGCTTGTGCCAGCTGGAGAGTTGATTATGGCACACAGTTTGCAGTCATCTGTGAACATGGTCAGCCATATTCCTCCTGTGTTAGCCTGTACGTCTTAGAAATATATACCAAACAAGAGAGGTCTCAGGGCTGAGCCCTGTGGGATGCCACATGTAACTGGTGTATAGTCAGACATGGCACCTGCGATACTGACCATGTGGGTGCTATCCATGATCCAGTTAGCAATCCATCTCGTGATATATGTGTAGATATTGAAGCCGGTGAACCTGGTAACTGTTTAAAGACGTCGAACAGGTTCAAGAGGCAAGATCTGCCCACAACAAAGCTGAATTGTGTAGGATCCAGTGTCTGTAGGTTCCCGATGTCTATGTGTATGGGTTCCATGATGATACGCTCCATAGCTTTGCAGACCAGGATAGTTAGGCTTATAGTGCAATATTGTCCAGGGTCCCTTGACCACCTCTGTGGAGCGGGAACACTGTTGCTGTATGCCATTCCTTGGGTACATATCCTGTAGTAACTCTGATATTGAACAATGACTTAATGTGAGTGTTAAGTTCGTCATGAATCTCGTGTAAGACGCAGGCTGGGACACTGTCTGGTCCCATTGAAGCTGTGTTGTCTGCTATGGTGAGGGCAGCACTCACCTGTTCATCTGTGATGTCAGGGAGGCTACACCCTGTTGGGATGGACATTTGCACTTTAGGGGTGATGGGGGGAAACATTTCCACTTAACCTGTTTGCCAGGATGTTGGCAATGTCAGTGGGTTCAGTGTATGTTTTGTCATTATGCAGTAACTCACAGCATATCTGTGAGTTCCCACCCAGGTCCCTGACATAACTAAAGAAGGCCTTGTGATTGTCCTTAGTGTCTGTTTCAAGTGTCCGTTAGAAGCGGCCCTTAGATGAATCAACAAGTGATTGTAGCTTTTTCCTAGTACTGATCAGAGATGCCTTCCTTTTTGGGATTGTGCTCTATCATGTAGTAGCCTCCTCCTGTCGTTGTATAGCTTATTAATGGCCGTAGTCCACCAGACAGGTCCCCTGCCTTTGGAGGAGTGAGTCGTGTAGTTATCTGGGATAGCATGATCCATGCATTCCAGTAGGTGTCCATAGAATGCGTTTGTAAAAGATTAAGTGGTCTGAGCCGTAATTACCACTGTCCCAGGGTCTTTGACGGATACCACCTCGGTTTGTAGAAGTGTGATGTTTGCTTATGAGACGTACTTCACTGAGATCACCTAGGATGGGGGTGTGGACGGGATATGTATGTCCAGTGAGATAAATGTATGGTCTGACCTTAACAATGAGGGGTATACCTCTGGTGTGGAACATAGAGTTCCCATGTTGGTGATGATCATGTCCCACATGTTTTACCCTCTTGTGGTTGTGGTGTCCAGTTGTGCCATAGCATTTGAGTCTATAAATCCTAACAACTGTTGTGCAAGGGTGTTGGTGCTTGAGTAGTATTCCCAGTCAATGTTTGTGTATTTGAAGTCACCCAATATAATGGTGTTTGGAGAGACCTTCATATTCCCCAGTGTTCCCAGGAATACCGAGTGTTGTTCCTGAGTTCAGGAGTGTGGTCTGTAGCAGTCTACAAACTGAAATGCAGTTTGGGCCACTGTTACTTGCACATGTACATTCTCTGATGCTTTGTGCAGTGCTACTAACCTGGAGGTGTGTGTATGTTTGATGAATATGGATACTCCCCCTATTTTTGTTGGCCGGTCTGAGTCTTGTGTCTGAAAAGCATGGTATGAAGTAAAACCTGGTAGTGCTGGTGTGCTTTTGGGAGCCTGAACCAGGTGTCTGTTACTGCACAGATATGAACAGTCTCCATACTGAGGAGAGTCCTGAGTGCATGCATTCTGAGGGTTAGACATCTGTTGTTGAGCAGCATTACTCTCAGTTTCTTTTACCTTGTAATATCTATGGAGGTGGTTTTGTCTTCTGAGCCTCGCTTAAAACAACTACTATGGGGGTGGTAAGAGCCTTAGCAAGTATTTGAAAGCCTAGGGGTGACAGGTGCATGCCGTCCATAGCAAAGCAATGTGGCATGTCGAGCATGTAATCCCACGCTGACAAACACTGGATCTCCTTTGAATGACACCAATATGTTAGCCAACTGTTAAAAGTGATCAGTTTGTCTGTATACTGTGACATCATTCTTGTTGAGGGTAAGATGCTACACAAGGTCAGGGTCATACTGGCCTGGGCTACATGATCAGAGAGCTCCTCTATGTCTCTTGTCATGTAGTCCAGGGAGGAACGTATGAGGGTTTACACACCAGTATGGACAATGATGGAGCCATATTTGTACTTGCTTTGGAGTCACCTGAGTGCATGTGTTATGTGGCAGATCCTGGCACCCAACAGACAGCACCAAGTGACCTTCTCCTTGTTCAGCCTGGTGAGTGGGACGTCAGTGTGTCTGACAATAAGATTCACCTATTACAAGTGTATTAGATGTGTTGTTTAGCCCTAAGGGCAGTGACTGTGTGGCACACTGACTTTGTGAACTATGTGATATGTGAGTATAGTTGTGGGTTAGCAGTTTTTTGGGTGTCTGCCTTGGATGTCTCTGCTGCTTAGGCAGAGTATATTTAGAGCTTCTGAGTATGTTTTTGTGTGGTAATATATTTGGTTTGCTGTCGTTATAGGTCCATGTGAGACTGGATTTGAGGTGTGTGTAGTTACCTTCACCGCCTGATAGACTGTGCCAGTCACGGGTTGAGAGAGCTCAGCATCCTGTTTGTCTATACAGTTGCATCTCTCACATATATCTGAGTTTGTTGGTAGGAGGACAGGGTTGTCTGTGTACATAAGGCAGTTGTAACATTGCGTCAAAATTCCAATATGCACCAGCTGGACTGGAGAGTACACACGAAACCGACCTTTGGACATGCCAGGATATTATGATGACATACTCTGTTGACTGATCACAAAGGATCAGTTGTGTGTTAAGTGTGCAAAAGAGTATAACAGAAGTTTAGTGGTCAGGTTTGTTGGTGTTTTGGAAAGATTATCTGCGAAGGAGTACAGACAGAACCATGACACCTCCTTCAGCTATGTCAGAAATAGCAATGTAAACTCATATATGTCCTGAGTCAGGGTCAACTGTACCTGACTGACAATGCCGGCATCCTGTCAGACAGGCCCATATATACATACCCACCTCCCACTGACAAAAGGCCCTATCATCATACCAGGAGATATCACATGTAGAATGGGTAAACTGCTCCTCCCAAAGCCGAATGAATGGCATCACTTGGATAACATTGTTTCCCCATATGTGTCATAAGTGAACTACAGAACAAACAGACCCTGCACCTGAACAGTCTGTTGAGCCTCACCCTCTCTACAGGATCTTACACTGTTGAATGTGTTACAGCAACATATGGCACACCCCACAAGTGTTGGTGCACAACAGATCATGGGAACTATAGTCCTATAAGCCTATGAAGTCTGAACTGCTAGGCCATGGAGTCCATCATGATTGCAGTCAGAAACAGAGCTATTGTAATCTGACAAACACACATCCCAACCAACTGTGGTATGTTAATGGGCAGATCATGTTCCCCAAACCTGCTAGACTGTTTTCAAGGCGGCCACCCAGGACATACATCACTGAAAGGAGCTACACACGTCCCAATTTGAATAGCCCTTTATCAACATCACAGACACATGTCGTATCCACAAAACCAACAATCTGTGCATAAATATGTATTGTCATATGAAGGAATGGCCTTTTGTCCACAGATAGATCACACAAGCTAAGAACTGTGGAGTCCTGTTCAAGCTGTTCACACCTGCTGACCCACATGGCTCATTCCTGGGATTGTATAAAACAAAGCGCACACACATTACCATGTCCAGTCTGATGATGTCAGCATCCTACAAATATAGCAGGAGAATAAAAACCACCAAGTAAAACGTATAGTGTGTTGTGTTAATGTGTATCTCTCTAGTATCATATCATAGTTAGGTAGGGGTCTGAATCCTGTGATTGTTGTGTGGGGGGGGTGTAAATGTGTGTGTGTGTGATTCCCTTTGGGAGGAGTGGCCTTTTTGTAGACTGTGACAACACATTAAAAGAGGTGAACTCCTCTTTGCCAAGTCTGATGATGTCAGTATCCCACAAATACAGCAGTGGAAATGAAAACACCCAGTAAAGCATATAGCGTGTCATGTTAATGCATATCTCCCTAGTGTCATAACATAGTTAGGTAGGGGGTTAAATGCTGAATGTGTGTGCGATTTCCTTTGAGAGGAGTGGCCTTTTTGTAGACTGTGAAAACACATCAAAAGAGGTGAATTCCTCTTTGCCAAGTCTGATGATGTCAGTATCCCACAAATACAGCAGTGGAAATGAAAACTCCCAGTAAAGCATGTAGCACGTCGTGTTAATGCGTATCTCTCTATTATGTCGTAACATAGTTAGATAGGGGCTTGAATCCTGCAAATGCTGTGTATGTGCCCGATTCCCTTTGAGAGGAGTGGCCTTTTTGGAGACTGTGAAAACACATCAAAAGAGGTGATTTCTTCTTTGCCAACTCAGATGATGTCAGTATCCCACAAATACAGCAATGGAAATAAAAACTCCCAATAAAGCATATAGCATGTTGTGTCAATGCGTATCTCCCTAGTGTCATAACATAGTTAGGTAGGGATTTGAATCCTGCAAATGCTGAGTGTGTGTGTGTGTATGTGTGATTTCTTTTGAAAGGATTGGCCTTTTTTGTGGACTGTGAAAACACAGCAAAAGAGGTGATTTCCTCTTTGCCAACTCAGATGATGTCAGTATCCCACAAATACAGCAGTGGAAATGAAAGCTCCCTATAAAGCAGATAGCGTGTTGTGTTAATGCATATCTTCCTAGTGTCATAACATAGTTAGGTAGGGGTTTAAATCCTGCAAATGTTGAGTGTGTGTGTGTGATTCCCTTTGAGAAAAGTGGCCTTTTTGTGGACTGTGAAAACACAGCAAAAGAGGTGATTTCCTCTTTGCCAACTCTGATGATATCAGGATCCCACAAATACAGCAGTGGAAATAAAAGCTCCCACTAAAGCATATAGCGCATTGTGTTAATGCATATCTTCCCTAGTGTTATAACATAGTTAGGTAGGGGTTTGAATCCTGCAAATGCTGAGTATGTGTGTGGTTCCCTTTGAGAGGAGTGGCCTTTTTGGAGACTGTGAAAACACATCAAAAGAGGTGATTTCCTCTTTGCCAACTCTGATGATGTCAGTATCCCACAAATACAGCAGTGGAAATGAAAACTCCCAGTAAAGCATATAGCATGTCGTGGTAATGTGTATCCCCCCCAGTGTCATGACATAGTTTGATAGGGGGTTGAATCCTGCAAATGCTGAGTGTGTGTGTGGGATTTCCTTTGAGAGGAGTGGCCTTTTTGTAGACTGTGAAAACACATTATAAGAGGTGAATTCCTCTTTGCCAAGTCTGATGATGTCAGTATCCCACAAATACAGCAGTGGAAATGAAAACTCCCAGTAACGCATATAGTGCATTGTGGTAATGTGTTTCTCTCTAGTATCATAACATAGTTAGGTAGGGGTTTGAATCTTGCAAATGCTGAGTGTGTATGTGTGTATGATTCCCTTTGAGAGGAGTGGACTGTGAAAACACAGCAAAAGAGGTGATTTCCTCTTTGCCAACTCTGATGATATCAATATCCCACAAATACAGCAGTGGAAATAGAGACTCCCATTAAATCATATAGCGTGTCGTGTTAATGTGTATGTCCCTAGTGTCATAGCATAGCTAGGTAGGGGGTTGAATCCTGCAAATGCTGTGTGTGTGGTTCCCTTTGAGAAGAGTGGCCTTTTTGGAGACTGTGAAAACACATCAAAAGAGGTGATTTCCTCTTTGCCAACTCTGATGATGTCAGTATCCCACAAATACAGCAGTGGAAATAAAAACTCCCATGAAAGCATATAGCGTGTCGTGTTAATGCGTATCTCCCAAGTATCATAACTTAATTAGGTAGGGGTTTAAATCCTGCCAATGCTGAGTGTGTGTGTGAGTGTAATTTCCTTTGAGATGAGTGGCCTTTTTGTAGACTGTGAAAACACATTAGAAGAGGTGAATTCCTCTTTGCCAAGTCTGATGATGTCAGTATCCCACAAATACAGCAGTGGGAATAAAAACTCCCAGTAAAGCATATAGTGCTTCGTGGTAATGTGTTTCTCTCTAATATCATAACATAGTTAGGTAGGGGTTTGAATCCTGTAATTGCTGAGTGTGTGGGGGTGTGTGTGTCATATCCTATGAGAAGAGTGGCCTTTTTGTAGACTGTGAAAAGACATTAAAAGAGGTGAGTTCCCCTTTGGCCAGTTTGATGATGTCAGTATCCCACAAATACAGCAGTGGAAATGAAAGCTCCCAATAAAGCATATAGCAAGTTGTGGTAATGCATATTTCTCTAATATCATAACATAGTTAGGTAGGGGTTTGAATCCTGCAATTGCTGACTGTGTGTGTGACACTGTTGATCAATGTGGTGTGGGTTTTGCTTTTACTACTGTATGACATATCAGTAAAACAACAGTATGTGCATTGCACACTTCAGGTATCTGTGTGGCAAATACACATATGTACATGTGACCTAAATTGGTAACTGTGTGGCCAAGACATATATGTACATGTGACCTCAATCACTTCATAGGTGTGAAGCCTGCTTTCAACACGACTACATCTGTTACCATTGACAGTTGTTGCTGCTGCTTCTCAGACTGTAGGTCACATATGTATGTATGTGACAAGTCCTGCCACTGTAGTGATCTGTGCCCTAGGTCATCTGTGTCACACACACACATGACAGTTGCTATAGAATAGTGTGAGTGAGGGTGTATGCCTGGGGCATATTTCAGACATGTTCAAATACAAGACAGTCTGTCAATAATGGCCATTCATTATAGGTGTACAACAACTCCGTGGATATGCATACAGACCCCTTATTGCTTATGTGATACACTGAAGGGCATCAGCATACCTTTGGGAATGTGAATATCAAAGGACAGATGACATCACATGTGGCTGTATGTACACATCGGTACCCCTGCTACATGTTGTGGGCTACTACCAATGTGGTACTGTCAGGATACTATGTGTAATAAATGTGGATGACTATGCTATAGTTGGCTCATAGCTTTACAGCATGGGTTTGTCAACAGGTATCTGTCTGTATGATACCCTTGTGGAGGATAAGTGTCTAATCCGGGGAATGTATTGTAGGCCACTGTATGCATTACCAGATGTGGACGGACATATCCCTAGTGTGTCTGCTTGTACCTAGGATGGCCACATGCCAAACAGGAGTGGTCACGGGAATGTGTGGTGGTCAATACCACTGGTAACTGGTATAGTACAATACCGGAATGATTCAAATGCTACTGTGTATCCTGCAGCTGTGTGTCAGTTGTCAAGACATCATCTAAAGATTGGTTAAAATCAGGTTGTTGAGGTTATGTACACTACCAGAATGCTAACCAATGACCAATATTAACAGTATTACCCACAGCATAGTGTCATACCATGTCATACACACATATGTACCCAAGTTGTGACATATGTGTAGTAAAATGCATACTGGACACCAATAGGAAATATGAAGTGTTAACACTGTGTAATACAGGGCATGTCACCCTTCCCATGTGCCCACCATGCACGTACATGCAAACAGTGCACCTCCACCATGTTCACAAATGTACACCTTGAAATCTGTACTGCACACATCACACATGTAATGTCCACTCACCGACACATGTTGCCAGTACCACACACATCAGCCAGCTGGCACATGTGCAGACAATCCATGTTTGGAATTAACACTGGTGTAAACAATACTACATTGATAATCATTGTTTTGATGCATCATGCCTGCTCAGATATACCTACAAGGATATCATTACACTTTACTGTTGACAACATGCTAACATTGCTACACTGCTATTAGGTCACCCTGTGCATCAGCACCATGTTATCCTGTTCCTGCATCAATGTCACAGATGACAGGAGGTGGCAGAGTTTCATCATATGCACAGGGTGTGTTATTGTTTTTTCAGAGCCCGACAATGACCCATCCAATCGACATGTATGTGTGTGTGTGTGTGTGTGTGTGTGTGTGTGTGTGTGTGTGTGTGTGTGTGTGTGTGTGTGTGTGTGTGAGGGACAACAGTACAGTATGGGTCAGTGTTGATGTAATGTGTGTGTGTATGTGTTAGCCCTAGGTGTTGGTAGTATGTGTGTGTGTCTGCATGCACACAGTACCCCCTTGTGGCTGCCAAATATGGGAGGTTGTGGGATAGCCACAGAGTGTACCTGCCAGGCTGTACCAATCACTGTCTCCAGCCACTGACACAGTACCTGTCCCTGGCAGGGGTGACATGGACAGTATCGGGTACTAAGCCAGACTGAGTACTATTGTCAGAGGCAGAGGAATGTTGACTGGACCCATGTCCCTGCTGGGACTGGCCAGAGCCACATGCACGTGGTCATCCCGGATGGTCTACCGACAGCCCAGCCACAACATTTCTGGGGCTGGTACTGCCACCATGAGAGCAGGTGGCACTTGTGTGTCATCCGCAATGACTGCTAGCTGATGATGTTGCTGGCATGCATCCACATCGACGACCCAGCCATTCTGCACTGTCCTGGCACATGGACATTACATTGCGGAGGACATCTAGTGTCTCGCCCCAACGTCTATCAATGACATCGGTGTAATTACGGATGGCACCAGCAAGGTCACGGATACTGTCATTGATCGTGGTATTATGAGCCCTCTGCGCCCTTAGTCCCTGCCTGGTGTACCATTCCATACGTTCCTGTGCTTGCATCACAGCCCGGAACATACCTGAGGTTGTTAGACCTGTGCGGGCATGTCTGCCAGAGGCATTATGACCAGTGGTGCTCCCACAAGAACCCCTGGACATATGCCTATGTGGTACCATTCCGGGTGTCTGGGCATGGCTGCTCTTTGGGGTTGCATGTGCCATATGTGCCATAGATACCACACTGTCCTGGTCAATGCCTACCGTATGCTGTTCCTCACCTAAAGCCATTGGTGTTGAGGGGTGTATTGGCAGTATGTATGTGCGCATAGATGGGGTGGAAAGCTGTGTACTGTCGATTGGCGGACCAATGACAGACCCTGTCAAACCTGCCTGTGCCACAACACATGTATCATCATGGTCACTATTTGTGGCAGTGACCTCAGGTTCCCTGCTGCACCCATCCAACAATACCTCAGCACCTGTGAGAAGGAGACAGGGAGCACACTTTACCATCTGTACGGGATGTTCGCACACATGCACACATGCACACATGCACACATGAACACATGAACACATGCACACATGAACACATGAACACCTGAACACATGCACACATGCACACATGCACACATGAACACATGAACACATGAACACATGCACACATGAACACATGCACACATGCACACATACACACATGCACACATGAACACATGAACACATGAACACATGCACACATTCACACATGCACACATACACACATGAACACATGCACACATGCACACATTCACACATTCACACATGAATACATGAACACATGAACACATGTACACATGCACACATGCACACAAATACACTACTCAGTCAAGCTGACACATACACACACACACACACACACACACACACACACACACCAACAGCAATATGGAACATATTCATTAGTAGTTGATGGTGGAGTACAGTATCACAAGCCAAAGAGTCCTATCACACGTGTCAGCATGCAGGATATGTGTTGCTCAACAGCATGCAGTGCGAGTGTGGAGAGTCCTTGTTGATAACAGTATACATGTCTTTGATGCATGTGTGTTGTTCAATGATTGGCCTCACCTTGGAACACAATGTGTACATGGACATAACATTGCTGTGCAAGTCTGAAATGCTTTCCAGTGTCCTGTGCACCATCACTCATAGGTATACATACCATGGCCGGATGCATACAACTGTCAGGTGTATAACAATGAATGCTATGTGTAGTACTGTAGGTACTGTAACTGGATGTAGTGTAGTACCATGAGCCATCATCAGGCAGCATTGTGTGGTCACTCAAGGCCACTAATGTATGTCACACTGGCAACTATCTTGCTGTACCTGACCTGCACCACTTAGGCTACATTTAACATTTCACAGCCAGTTGTTACATGGGCATGTCAGGTGTTCAATAGGGAGCATTGCCTAACATGACTGTGTTGTGTGTTGACGCATGTCACACCACCCCATAATAGGCCTCTACCCCCAGGTATAGCATGTGTGCTGTGTTGATGACATATGGGATACTGGAGTATGACCTTACAGCAGGTGTCTACATGCGCCATGTGTATCATATTAACACATACTGCATATGACAAAGTGGTGTATGTTGTGTGCATGTGTATTGACTCTGCCCATACAATGTCCACTACAGCGTACCCCAATTTTTTGGGATGCTCTGTGTATTTCATGTGTTTGAGTCAGCTACTCATGTTACTGGGATGTGCATAGTCCCACAGAGAACATGCAGAGCATGCACTATGTGTAGGTGTTTAACGTGTATATGGCCTACAACTCTCCTATGACATGCACATGTTATATGCTATATTAACTGTAGCCCACTCACCAGCATGGGTCTGCTTTCTTGCTATCACACCATAGGGTCCTGCAAGGATATGAGACAGTTTGTCAGTGTCAACAACTATGGCATTGCTGCTGTGAGTTTGCAATTTTACAGTAGTACATGAGGTGACAGTCACAGGCATACAGATAGTGTCCCGAATTATCAGTATTGCATGACACCAGGCTCCACATATTCTGCATACACAGTACACATCTGATAAATGCATGTTATAACACTTGAGATAACAGTGGTCTACAGATATGCCATGTTACCTGCACGCTGTGTATCACCGTGCTGGGTGACTCCAGCACCATGATGACACGGGTGTGTTGTACTGGGTGGCCAGGAGCCACCATGCTGAGGAGCAGCTCTTCTACTCTGGTGAGGGGGGATGTGTTGCGGCACCACCACCTGTGGCAAGCTGTTGTCTGTGGACATCGGAGGTGTGCTGCCAGACATGTCTGATTAAATCACTGCAGTGATGGCGTACCTGCTCATAAGTCCAGTTATGCATGCCTACATCATTCACCCGACAGACAACATTCTGCCACAGTGCAGTGCACCCATGCTAGTCCTGGCAGGTTCTGGAAAACAACAGGTTGTAATGGTGTATGAGGGCATCTGATATTACTTCCTCCTCCTCAGGGGAATATGCGGGTTTCCTGTTGTGAGACATTTCCCTGGAAGACAATGAAACAGTAATTGGGAGTAAGTCATGTGGCATACTCAACATTCTAAAGTACAGACATCAATGAAATGCCATATATAGCAACCTACTGGCTGTCAGTAGATACACACTTTTAATACCACATATGACTGCTCAGCCCACAACTGCCTGACAGTGCCTGGCACATACTGTATACCAAACCATGTTCTGCACAGCAACAAAGTGGAACCAGTATGTAAGACTATACAACAGTACATGGCACACTGTATGTGACACAATGCACCACCTAGCCAAAGGAGGTGTATATGACACTAATGCATACAGACATTTGTCATCCATTGAAATGAATGTACAGTACAGTTACAGTACTACCAATACACCACGCTACTTGTTGATAGCAAACCCCTCAGTAACATATGTGCACATTCATCACTATAGGTAGCATACTACTGTACTACACTATACATGTTGCTAGATACGCACTTATATCCTGTGACACACATACCACTGAGGCCATGTTACAGGCATACCCACACGCACATCAGACACACCTACAAGACACAAAGGTATGGCAACCCAGATTAGATTTACCTGTGTACCATACAGTACTGTGTGTCAGCACCTACAAAACCTCATGCCTGAGGTATGTAATGTGTGAGGACTATGGGTAATAAACTAAACAGTGTTACCAAGCTATGTGGATATAAACCATACTGTGCTGTTGAGGCCTACAGCTTCAGGTAGTACTACAGTTCATATGTGATTTGTATTCACTAGTGTTAACAATCAATAAGCATACATGTACTGCTTTAGCCTACAATGGCACACTCCAGTCGACACCATGGGACTACGTCACACCGTATGCCATACTGCTTTTCCTGCCTAGCAATAGCATATGTACCTTTTGATGGGATTAGAGTTACAACACTACATACCATGGTATACACAGTTTCCTACTAGGCTATCACACATATACACATCTTTGACACATTTGCCTACACATTCTCCATCACACCCATTCAACCTCACATAGCATGTGATGCAACAGGTACATGCGTGTGTGTATCGGGTCCTAGGTAGCTGATAGGCTATTATCCTTAGGGTCTATGGAAGCCTAGCCATATGGTACCCTGCTCTTCAACACCCATGTAATGTAGGTTCATGTGCCCCTGTCATGCAGAGCCACAGAAGTGATTACCGGGTTGTGTTTCCTATCTCACATCCAATCATCATGATTATTCATGGCAACTACTAATGAGAACCTTCATTTGCTCTTGATAGCTAGTTGGTTCCAGAGTATGGTATGTGTCTGGGATGATAATATGCCACTCAAGCATGTTCTGCTTTTTGACTTTACAAGGTTTAGATCAGTACAGTGTGTAGCTTGAATGGAGTTCCATCTGTTTACATGGAGCACGTCCAACACCTGTGGGTTTGGCCTACCTTTGTATGTTAGGCAGAGGTAGCCTCTGTGTAGGCGGTATGCGACACAGTGTAGCTGTGGTTTTGTAAGACAGTCGGCATAGGGCATCTGTTTGAGTCCGGTAATACTCTTTGTGAGGTATGTGTCTAGCATCTACAGTTGCTGTGGATGTCTTCTGAGGTACATACCAACAGGGCCATTGTACTCTATGATGGGTGTTATGACTGATGAGTAGAGTGGAACACTGACCTCTGTTTCCATGGATGACACACCTTTACTGACGACATGTGGACTGTACTCAGTTTACATGACTAGTGTGGCACTGTGATTATCATAAGGGACACTACTGTCCACCTGTGTCCCATAGTCTCTTATCACACCTTCGGTGTTGAGTAGACTACCACCTATGTGGTAGTTCATGGGTACAGGGCTTTTAACAACAGGGATGGCAATACATGTACAACATTAAGCTGGAGCGTACATATGAACATCCAGTGGTGTACACATAGATATGCATATCAGCACATATACAGTCCTCCTTTCATGGTGGGAATATCAATTATGCAAATGTTGAGAGGGATACAGTTATGTAATGATATTGTACAGTCTTGTGCAGAATGCATAGAAGGTATTCTCAGCCCATGTATCTATAGCAGGACCCCCTATCTGGAAGACTAAAAACCTAACAAATCATACCCACGGCGTTTGAGCAACACATGTCATATGCCAGTACTGTATGCTGTCTTGTTTGACACACACTATACCCTACATATAAATATGCGCATAACAACCTGCACCAACATATAAATGTCCACCCTTCACAAACAGTTGCAGTATGTTCCTTGCTCTATGCACATGTTCAGATGCTAATAAATCAGACACATATGTATCTCGCCATATGTGTGTGCCATACAGACACAGGGTCCACACTGTTGTAAGTCCATACACCTCACGTATGACCTGTTGGGCCTTGCTACAACATGGACAGTTGTCACATGTGTGCATGCAGTAATAGTATAAGGGTATATATAGCTGCAAATGATACATTACTATACTAGCCTGCTACAGCAGTTACCAATGCTAAGCTACACATTATGTGACTATCATGCATGTCTTACTCTGTGACATCCAAGTTTATATAGGTGTTTGCACTACTCCCCCAAACTGCCATTAAACGCAGTACTATACAGACCATAGATAACATGTTCAGATGTTTGACATGTAATGCTGAGCTACATATGTCACAGTTATGTCCCACTGCACACAGCTACACACTAATTTCTCCATGGCAATAGTTATGCATGGCATCAGTGCATACATACCTACTGCTACCACATATGCATGTTTCAGAGGATGTACAGTATTATTCATAAACATCTACTACTACAAACTGTTACATACCTGTATGCCCCTTTCAGGTCTGTCTGTGTATGCTTTGACAGTTTTTTTTTTTATTAAGTAAAGATACTTACTTATGTTTAGTTTGTGCTTATTAATTTTTTTTTTCTTAATATCGTTAGTTTTAATTAAGTATATATATTTGTTACCTAATTGTAAGGTATTTTCTTACATGCTACTGTCTGCAGGAGCTGTTCAGTTGCTTACACGCGCAATGTAATGATTGCATGTAGGGATAGCAAGTACAATCTGCTTTTATAGGTATCTGCGCATGTGCATGTGATGCCCTCTGCATCAATTGTTGCCCAGCATTTGGTAAATGCATACAGCCTGCTGTGTGGTAATTGCAGTACTCACTGCCATAGCAACACAATGCTATAAATTGCTAAGGTATGTAGGCGTAGCCCTTTCAGATTTCCAGAGTGGGGCCCATGCTTGTTTTCTGTGGACATTGTTGTGTAAGTCCGAAGATTGGTATATGTCTTATAAATGAAGCTAGAGGTGTAGACAGTGATGTACATGTACTCAGACCTGACTGTTGCCACTTCCAGTACTGAACTATCAGTGTAGAGTTTTACTCACCACTACAAATGCTTACACAACATTTATGTGACTATGTAGTTTCTTTTCTACTCATATAATTAACTGCCATACAAATTTAGTTATTGAGACGTATTGTTTTGGCACATGAACTGTTTGTGAACTGTTATACTGGGAATATTAATGTACTCACGTCTGCAGGGTTTATGTTTTTTATTGTTGACATTAGCACAGGGTTCGCAGGACAACTGGACAATTCCAGTACTGAGTACACCTACCTACACACTTGGTAGACCCTAAACACACAAGTATATTTTAATTGTGGGGGGATGCTTACATACAGAGAGCATTATGTATTAATGTGTGAATATTATCTTACTGGACTTACATGATTGGTGTGTACCTGTCAGTTTATCAGGGCAGGTGGTCTGTCTGCATAGTTCCCAACTGTGAACCTATCCAGATGGTAGCCAGAGGTTACACTGTCATTCTTCGTCTGTGCAACTCACAAGTGTTTTCAGGACTGGTACAATGGCATTGTTGCAGTCAGTTGCTACCAGTACATGGCTGCATCCATTGGTATTTCTGTGTTTACTCCTACATAAGGGTATGCTTGTGGAGGTCCTACCAAAGCTATTTGCAGAGTGTGTAACAGCAGTATAGCCTATATGCCTGTGTGTTTGTGCCTCTGCCAGGCCTATGGAACAATCAGACACATCTTTGCATGGAGTCAGGGATAGGTAGTTGAAAGTGAGGTACACCTTTCACATAATAGGGACAGTAAGTTTAGACTTCAGTGAAGCAGTGCATATGGATTAGTACTCCTTTCATGAAGTACAAGTGGTGTCTACTATTATTGTCAGTATTCATTGTGTAATAACCCACCTTTCTGACTGACGTCAGTACTTTTCTGAGGGATTCGGAGGGACACAGCTAAAATATGTTTCACTATCAGGGACATCCCTGGAAAGTTGTCACAGTTAGGAGGTATGGCATCTGCCCTACTCAGATATGCCAGTGTTTGTCCTGCTATGATACTGTGTGGGGGTTGTAAAGTGCCTCTGTAACATTATTTTCTGCTTGAATGGCTGCTTCTCACATCACACTCATGTAATGCAATTCCACAACAATTGCTGGTAAAGATCCACAGAACAAGCTTTGTGTTATGGCCTTCCTATTTTTCCTTTACATTCACTCATTGTAATGTATGATATATTTTTTGCAGCACCAAGTTCTTGTATATCTGTTGTGGCTTAGTGGTATTTCATGCAGTCTAATGTGTCAAAGGTCTGGGGTTCGAGACTAAGAGAGGTATTTTATTTTGCTGCTGAGCAGAACAAGGGCCCTGACACAGGTGACTAAGGCAATTTTAAGCAGTTGTAAGCGGGTTTGTGTGGGTTTGCTCGATGCTTAGCGATGCTTAGCTAAGCGCACACATGTGCACACTCGCTTAAACCCGCTTACTACTGCTTAAAAGTGCTTACTCCCGCTAACCCCCATGCTAATTTCTTTGAAAGAAAAGAAAATGGGGAGATAGGAAAGTGGTGAAAAAGGGGGCACAAAGAGGGAAAGACAGTAGGAAAACAAGCTCTGGATGTGCAGGACTGGTGTAGGGAAGGTCCATAGCTGCCCATTTCTTTACCAGCAACAGCTGTGCATATGTTGCAAATTTGGAGTGAAATTTGAAACCTTCCACACCTGAGAGAGGGGTGAGGACAACGAAGTATGTTGTACTGCCAATTATAATTATCAGTTTGCATGTCCAGCGGACATGTGTGCAAAATGGGCAGCTATGTATGGGGCGTAATTTTTTTGTGGGTACAGATTGCCCTTTTTTTTTTTTTTTTTTTTTTCAGGTGAGAGTGGAAAGTGAGGTAGAGGAAGTAGGTATATTTGGGGAGGTAGGTTGGGTAGGTAAACAGACAAGACAAACAAGATGCATACAGGGGTGGAGTATGACACATGGGGTCGGTGAACACAATTGATGGTGACGGATGTTTGGAAATCGCAAGCCCAGGAGCCCACAGATGGTAACAGTGGGACTGAGATCCCCACCCATGGGCAGTCACCACTGAACCTTGGACTAAACGCTGGATCTCCCTATGCTCCACAACCTGGACCCTTCAGAGGGTGACAAGTGGCCCTTCTCCACCCACGCTTGCAGGGGGGATGAGCCCCATCCCCTGCAGCGCTTCCACCCAAAGGTGGCACAGGACCAACAGAGGAGGGTAGCCTGGGCTAGGCACCAGACCTGCTTGTGCCAGGTGCAATCGCCACCTGAGGAGGAACAGGTGGGTCCACTGGGACCGGCCTTCCCATACGTTCTGTGATTAGGTGTGTTTAATTACAACATAGACAACAGCATTCCAAATTAGTTGTAACAGCATGCAGTAATATTCCCATTAACCCAACACACCAGGGTTACAACAGTTGAACAGCAAGCATAACACATGCATAAATTGAATGACAGTGGACATTACAACAGCATGCAGTGATGATTGGTGGCAACAGGCTACCAAGATTGTGGTGTTTTAACAGGGGACATGCATCAAAGTAAATGCAGATTTTGTAGAACAATAGGACATATGTCCCAACAAATGTTTTGAGATTAGACATACCCATTGAGGTGTGGAATTGCATTGTTTATGCACATGGAGTAGGGTGTAAAAAGAAACCTCCATTAACATCTTATTAGTACTTTAACTCTACACTACATTCCTATTGACTGCAGGTGTATATCCCCTACATGTATTATTAAACTAGGCAACATGCATTAGATTGCGTAATGGGTTTGGCTAGTTCATTATATACCTGACCTATATCTGACATAGTAACTGTCCAAGATGCAGATGTTACTGCTACATACTTGTATTTTATTTATATATTTATGTATCTGCACATCTGGATGTGTTCAAGTGACATTTTCACTTGATTTTCTACAGAACCCTACATTTCATGTAGCACACTCACATTTCTGGGGAACACCTTGACAAGCTACTTGTGTGCCAGATTTACCTATGCATGTCAGCCATTTAACAACTGTTGAAGACTGTTACATGCTTCACAGCTACTGGCACTTCCTTCATCCACTTTATATGAGACTGCACAACTGTGGGTTGACAGCACTTAATGCAACAGTAATATTTATTTAATGCAAGGGTACAACAACATTTCTAAGTAACTGACACAGACACACTCCAAGTATTATACCTTTCTTATTCACATTAAAACTATTTTCTACAGGCTCACTCCTTTATTTGATATTACAGTGCATACAGTAGACCTATTCAGGACATATTATACCTTTATTGATAGGTTACAACACTCTTTTTCAGGCTCCCTCACTTATTTTATATGACAGTACATGCAGAGATAGTATTCCAGACATATTTTACCTTTATTAATGGGTTACTACACTCTATTCCTGGCTATCTGACTTATGATATCTAACAGTACATGCAGAGGATTTATTCAGGGAATAAATGTTATATGCTTCACAGCTACTGCCACTTCCTTCATCCACTTCTTATGGGACTGCACAACTGTGGGTTGACAGCACCTAATACAACAGTACTATTTATTTATTGCAAGGGTACAACATTTCAAAGTAAGTGACACAGACACACTCCAAGTATTATACCTTTATTAATTACATTGAACACTCTTTTCTACAGGCTCTCTCCTTTATTTGATATTACAGTGCATACGGAAAACATATTCAGGACATATTATACCTTTATTGATAGGTTACAACACTCTTTTTCAGGCCTGCTCATTTATATGTTATGACAGTACACGCAGAGATAGTATTCCAAACTTATTTTACCTTTATTGCTGGGTTAGTACACTCTATTTCTGGCTCTCTGACTTATGTTATATAACAGTACATGCAGAGGATTTATTAACGCCATTTTATTGCTGTATTATTGGGCTACAACACTTTTGTCATGCTCCCTCACATATATCATATAACAATACATGCAGAATAATTACTAACCTGCCTGGTGGCGCAGCCTTAGCAGCCTATCTGCATAAGCTTGCTGATTCATAGCAGGAACACCTGCAGCTGTGAAGTAAATGAAGGGATATTGAGACATACCTATCCATTATTTAGACTATATTAGCATGTCTTACATACTGCATTCCATGGCTACCTACTTAGTAGTGGGGCATCATGCATATGACGGGCCTCCTGGATCCATTGGTTCAGAAGGTCCTGCTTCTGTCTCTTCAGGTCTGCATGGTGGTGACGGACCTGCTCACCAGTCCAAGGGACGCCTGTGGCACTAGTGAGTTCACGAGCCAACCGGTTCCAAGCCTCTGCCTTATACTCCATCCTTTGGAACTGGCCCTGCAGGAGTCAAGTCTCATGATGATGGACTAGGAGCCAAACCATGTATTTTGACTTCTTGATGCCCCAGTGTTGCACTCTAAAGCGAGTACCCTCTCCAGCACCAGACATTCTAACTGCAGATGGGAGCTACAATCAGTTATGGTGAGTATTCCCGTCAATGGAGCTTAAATATGCCGCATTTCCTGCACTTTTTTGTGATTGGCCGTTTTTGAAAATTCTCAGCTGACTGCAGACCTATATATATATATATATATATATATATATATATATATATATATATATATATATATATATATATATATGGGTCTACTACTAAACACCGACATTTATTCCCCGACACAAAACTCACCGACGCCAAATAACCGACATCACACAAACCCGACAACGCAAAACACCAACATCATTACACCGACACACGGAAAGTAAACAACACACTACACTACATAGCATACACACTAGCCCTGACCCAAACCTAACCCTAAGGTCCGACACTATCGCACACTTCACCTACCTGCACCCTAACCCTAACTCACTTAACCCACCCCTAGCCCAAGCTCCGACACTAACGCACACATCACCTACCTGCACCCTAACCCTAACTCACTTAACCCACCCCTAGCCCAAGCTCCGACACTAACGCACACATCACCTACCTGCACCCTAACCCTAACTCACTTAACCCACCTAGCCCAAGCTCCGACACTAACGCACACATCACCTACCTGCACCCTAACCCTAACTCACTTAACCCACCCCTAGCCCAAGCTCCGACACTAACGCACACATCACCTACCTGCACCCTAACCCTAACTCACTTAACCCGTCCCTAAACTACAGTCCCTCACTAACACACACTTACCTTACAACCATACCTCCGACACAAACACACACTCACCTTTCCCACAGCCTAACCGGACATCCCACAATCTCGAGCACTTACCTGACCGCTCCTAACTCCGTCACCATCGCACACTTACCGGGTCGCGATCGCACATTCCCTTGTCGGTCTTTCCGCTGTCTGCAAATAACCCTGTCGGTAAACTTACCTGTCGGTCATCTCGCGTCGGTGAATATCCTGTCGGGGAATCGTCGTTTCGGTCATTAGTCGTAGACCCATATATATATATATATATATATATACATATATATATATATATAGTTTGGGGGTGTGGCTGTGTTTAAGCAACTTTGCTCTACGTTGCTCCACGTTGCCTGACGGTGCGCTAGTTGGCATGGCGTGCATCTCCGCACAAACCGATTGCGCTGGGTAAAGCTCTATTTAGCTATGGGCATCTACATTGCACTGGGTAAAGCGCGATTTAGCTATGGGCAACTACATTGTGCTGGGTAAAGTGCTATGTAGCTATGGGCAACTACATTGCGCTGGGCAAAGCATTGCATAACTACAGACAATTATATGTCAGGTTCCTTTATAAATTTACATTTTGTTCACTGATAGATAGGCCATTTCAATGCTTTTTAGTAAAAGTTCAATCATATATGTCAGGAATTATTTCATATACTCATTTTTAACATAAAATAGGAAGGGGAGTGGTGGGACTTGAAACATGAATGCCTCCTCTTTGTGCGAACGCTCTACCACTACGCTATTACTATTTGGCATAATTTGCATACACATTCCTTATTATGCTCTTCCATGTCGAGATTGCTAACTGCAGCTAAGCAATGGGCACACTCGCGCACACACGCACAAATACGGGCAGTTATATTGGGAATTAGAAAAAAAAATTAATGTTTTACTTTTTATAACTGTGCTGGGGGTTTACAATGTCAGGGAGTGTGGTGTTGGGTACATGAACATTTGAGCGGACTCGCTCTTGTGTGTTGACATTTTCATTTCACACACTTGCAGGGGCATGGACCTTTAGACTGCTCAGCAGTCGGACATGCCCCCTGCTTGCCTGCACGGTCCGTGTTAGACTTGGGGTAGAGTCAGCGTGCCCTCATGAATATTCACGGCACGCTGATGTCATACCATTCAACTGCAGCCTCCGAGTAAGACTTATTTAGTCTTACACGGAGGTTTCGTGAATCCGAGGGACAGACTACTGCATTTATGCACTGACATATCTCTCTCTTGGTTGCAGTAATGTACTGGGTGCACCATAGCACTTCATTTACCACATTTTGTAGATTATTTCTTCATATACAGTAATAAAATCAGTTAAAGACAGAATACTGCTGGACATTGCCTTAACTACCTTTTTCAGAGTCTTACACCTGATTGCCATTTATTAATGCAGTAGAGCAGCAGAATTTTTCTTTTTTTGGGGGGGGGGCAAAATTACTTATTCCTGTGTGTGTGATTACCAACGTTTATTAAATGTTGAGTGATTTGAGGTGAGAGGGTGTACCATATGATGTTAGATGGGCAAAGTTTGTTATTTTTCATGCAACAGAGCAGCTTTTTCAGAGGTGGGTGCAGACATACATATTGATATGTGTGTGATTACCAATTTTTCTGAAATGTTGAGTGGTTTGAGGTAAGAAAGTGTGCCAGATGATGTTAGATGGACAGAGCTTACACATCATGGTTGTGCAAGATGTCATGCATATGACTCTATTTTGTTTTTTTAAATATATTTAGATTTGAGCATGTCTGAGGCTATCCTCCTGTTCCTTTGGCATGCTGGGAAATGCTAAGGACTGCTGCAGACACCATTGCTGTCTGTACAACATTCATGTCAAGCCGAGTTTGCATTCTTGAGCAGCAGAAACTAAATTATGTGTATAAGTAGTCGCACACATTTGCATATTACTGCAATGCATAGAAATAACTGTAAAAGGATTTAATGCGGAAACAAAATGTGTAACTGGACTGGGATTTACATGAAATAGTTTAACGCCACCATATTAACTTGCCATTAGTTATATTAGGCAATAAATGACTTCGGAAACCGAGGACATTTTAAAGTAAGAAAAAATAATAGTATTATAATTTACTAAGAACACTTCAAAATAATGTACAATTAATGAGTTAACTTAAAGAAATTATTTTACTGATATGATAAGCATATTCCCATGGCTTTTGTGAACAGTGTGAGGCTGACATTTGTAAGTGGAGTATCATTGCATCAGCAGTGGAAATCATTAGTGATCACTGAGAAAATCATTTACTTTGCTGTCATTTACTGACTGTGCATACACAGGTGTTTTAATTGCTATGTGCTGAAGTGGTAAGGATGTATTGCTGGCTGCAAATACATGTGTCTTTACTAGGAGATTTCTGAGTGTCAATAAAGAATGAAAAAAATGACAGTATTAGAAATAGATGACAATGGTAGGGGCTAGAGGACGGAAGAATCAGTTAGCAAAATGATTTCTCTATTAATTTCTCCAAATCTTTTGGGTTTCTAATAGCATGATGGGAATAGATTAAAGTTCATGAAATTAGTATTGTTTCAGTCTTTGAGATTAGCCAGAAGTGCTCTTTGCAGCACCTGCAATGTGCCCAGTAATGACTCCTTCTGAAATTCATACAGAGTTACACGTATCAGTAACATATCTAAATAAGATTGTAAATTCTTTTTTATAAGACCTGTTGCTCCTACTGCTAATGAAACTGACTGGGTATCTTTCTTACGCATTTCTTTAATTTCTTCCTGTAAATCCTGGTATTTTATGACTTTGTGTCTCTGTACGCAAGACACTGTAGTCACTGGGTATAGCGATTTCAAAGATCTATCCTACTTCTTTTCATAGACTACTATATCTGGTTCATCTTTGCTGTTGTGAATATATTTATGATACTACAGACATTAATACAACACAGCTTTACTTGGCTGGACTGAGATTTTGCATCCATATATATTTATGTTTATAGGACGATGGAAGACACACATTCATTGTTGTGTAGCTTGACTGATGATTACATAAAAAAAGTGTATGACAGTGGCATTTTTTTTTCTTGCACAGCACTGATACAAAACAAGGGATCAAGGTAAAAGAAATGCAGCTTCAGCCATGATGAAAATTGCAACTTCATGGCAGCCCTATGGGAAACATCTGTTTGGTAAAGGGAGGCCCAAACAAGCTGAGAAGACAAAAGCCTGGAATAAAGTTGTCCTGGACATTAATGCAGTAGGTGGCAGAAACTGCACATTAACACAGTGCAAGAAGACAGCAAATGACAAGGTAGGATGTCCTAGTAAAGCTGAGGCAGAATGCAATTGTCTATACCAGTACAGGGGGTGGGGGTGGGACCTCCAACAATTATTCTATTAATACCAGATCAAGAATACATCCTCTTCATCCATATGGATGACACAAAAGATGAGTGCAATGGAATAATCAGAGGTGGTGTGGGCACTGGCTATTACTAATGTATGCAGCAGCAACATCAGTCTTCTCAGTAGTGTTGCTTTAAAACCAGTAACATATACTTATATAGAGAACTGAATGCTGGAATGGAATGATTACATTTAACGCATGACAATTAGCATCAATATGTGAAACTTCCACATCTACATATAATGACAATGAAGGCAGCGTGCATGGTAAGTGTGCCCCACATCTCCTTAATAAGCATACAGTAGTGTATATTTCTTTATTGGTATTGTTTTTTAGAAGATCAGGATGGAAACAAACAGTTGCACTATACCAATAAATCTGTGGGATACCATCAGCAGAATGGCTGTTGAAGATGATGATAATAATGATAATATAGTTATATTTATGAGGCAGCCTGAGGAAAGTGGCACACATTCTCTAAGTTTAATGACAGGATCTCATACTCCACAATGTTTTAGTAACTCTGCAGGAAGTAACAATGTATCACAATGTCAAGTGCATGCTGACATCACACTTACACCTGTGCAGGAAGGAAACCCAGGTACCTCTACACCAGTATCTCCAGATGAACACTTTCAGGATGATGGCAGACATTCAGAGGTAATAGTGTTCACAGTGGCATCTTTATAAATGGAAGCCAGGTGCAGAAATTTGTTGCAGCTACCCCAGGAAATATGTAAATCACTGAATGCCCAGAAGTAAATGTGCAGTAACATTGATAGGGCTCAGGGTACTGCTGCAGAGAGTCAGTGGGAAATGGTCAGGGTCCTCCAGGACATACGTGAAGATTTGCAGCCCTACATGGAAATGGCACAGAGTAGGGGTAAGGCCAGATCACACTGATGCATTGTATGGTGGCACACCAAGCATCTGTGGCAGCCTCCATTTGTATACCAGTTAGAACTAACCAGACATAAACAGGAGTCACTCTTGGATGGGAAAGGGGAAGAAGACGGTGTACTATCCGGACATGTGGAGGCAGATCACATGAGACTACAAGTGCTTCTCAAGCAAGCACTGAAATTAGTATGTCAGAACAAGTACAACATATCTCATACAAGCTGCTGCAGTGTTCAACACCTAGAAAACCTCGCATTCAAGGTCCAAGTCATATACCTGCAGCACTGTCACATCAGTGTCTGCAGAATCACCTGCATCAAGTAGGTCATGACATCGGACCAATTAACCATCCAGCTCTCTTGACAGCCTCTCTTCAAAATCACTTGCACTATACCCTAGCCTATCTTTAGGAGATGTGTGTGACACATTTGACCATGACCTACTGTGAAGCAAGTGTGGAATTTCTGTTACTTACAACTTGACCTTCACAATCACATTTCCATGTTTAACTAGAAAGGGAATAAGCTATTAAAAAAGAAGGTGGGGGAAGCTTAGAGCAACTTTCAGCAGTATGCATTGCATTCCAGTAATGGTTATGCTTAAAACTCCGTAGAACTGTGTTAAGAACTCTGTATGCCATAACATAAAATTGCAGTTATTAACACCAATGCTTTATGCATTACCATTGTTACAGAAAGCAGTTACCTACAGCTTCAAAGTAGTAATACACAAGTTTTCATGGAAACACAGAAATGAAAAAATTACAGATTAAAGTGATTATCCTCCCTTGTAAATAAACATTGTTTCCACTTCATCCTCACCAATGCACATATGATGATATTTTTTGTATCTGAGACAATAAATTATTATGTGTAACAAAATAAATAATCTGATGTGCAGTACCTCAACAGACAACGCATACTTAAACTGAGAAGAGATTGCATAATATAAAAACACTTTTTCATTCTAATCGTACCACTTCAGAACAGTCAGTATGTGCATACTTAGGTAAACCACCTCACTATTGTGTAAAACAGTTAAAATGTGATTATTCCTTATATGATGCTTTACAATGTCACTGAACAGGAGGCAGTGAGTACTCAAGCATAACTTTACAAACAATAACTCAAGTAACTATTCTGAAAAAAAATATTTGAAGGTGAGAAGGAATGTCTGATGAACAGTGACAGTAGAGCATGCACCACACAGCACAGCCAACAGATATCACTGCATGCATCAATTATTCTCTATGTATTTTTTTTACCAGAAAGGTAAGACTAACCTGAAAGTCATGGTCCATAGTTATGGACTAGACACTACCTCTTTTCCTGTGCAGCTATATGCTTTGCATGATCCTGACACATGGGGTCCCTCACAACGCTTGCTGGCTAGTCATTATTAGTGATACCGGGACTGGAACTGGGAGTTCCAGTGGCAGCATGGGTCACTCCACCACCAAGCTAGTGCACTATCATGTTGTAAATACAACACAGACAGCAGCAAGCAGGTCATAAACCCAATCCTCACAAGAAAGAGTAAAATACAAAAACAAAATTGAGGCACTGGGAAACACACAAGGACATTGATTTATTTGTCACTTAGTCACTAGTTAAAACTTTCACCAACAAGGCTTCATCAGGCGAACATACATCAAATGAAAAAAATACATCATTTAAATACTAAATTAAAATCACATGACATCAATTACACTCTCTCACTCAAAGATTTAAGTAAAGGTTTTAAAGTAAAAGTGTCATTGAGTCCTGGTGGTAATGTTGGCCTGATGAAGCCTTGTTGGTGAAAGTTTTAACTAGCAACAAAGTGACAAATAAATCAATGTCCTTGTGTGTTTTCAAGTGCCTCCATTTTGTTTTTGCACTATCATGTTGTGCAGAATGCAACATTTAGTAAACATCCTACACTCAGTAGCAGGGTCACATCACCAGACTTACCCAGGCACCTAAAATGATTATTCAGGAGGCCAAACAGCCTCTGGATGACAACACTGGTCTGGGAGAGGGATGTGTTGTCTGTGTCTTCTGAAGGTCTACTTAGATTTCTCACTTGTGTCATAAGCCATGGCTCCAGTCGATATCCAGCAATACCTGAAAGACAAAAGAGAGACAGAAAACATGGGAAAGACTAAACCAAGGAAAATTGCTTTAATATTCAGAAATACATTTTACTATGAATAATTAATTACATTCAATAGAAAAAAGAAAAGAAATTAAACTTACCAGCAAGATGACCACTGGGCATTCTATCATGCAGGAAGAGGTGGTAGAGTGAGCTTGTGTGCCAGATATGGAAATCATGTGCTCTGCTAGGATTCTGGGCAGAGACATTGGTGATGAACCTGCATGCATCATACACTTTCTGTCAGCTGATGAAATGGTAGCCCTTCCACTTGTGATATCACTCCCCCGTGGACCAGATGGGGCCCTAATTGCAACATGGGTGCAATTTACTGCATCAGCTATCTCAAGGAAATATGCAACCCCATAAAAGGCATGCATAGTTCTAGCTCCATCCTGAGGTGACACCAGGAAAAAGATGTACTGATCCAATTTTCCAAGAGTACATCCAGGAACAACTGCAGTATCCTCAAGGCAGAAGCCTGTGAGATATCCAACATGTCCCCATTCTGTCTCTGGAAGGTTTTCATGTTAAGTATAGTGAGTGTTATATATACCTTAAAATCCACAAGGATAGTAAGCTCATGCATTCCTCCAGTACCACTATTGGGATTACACATACTCACTAAGACCTGTATATTATCCCTGTCCACTCTAAACCTATCAAGTATCTCCTGATTATCAAAGTTGTAGTGTGCTGTCCTCTGCCTATATCTCCACCTTCTTGGCCAGTGAGCACCGCCTTTGGGCACAAGCATTTTTGGCTCATCCAAGACAAGTAGCTCATGCTAAAAAATAGCAAGGCTAGCAGCAAGTCACAACATTTTTGTGAATTGCAAATAGGTTGGATTGGTGAGACTCCCCTTTAATATAATGTATCTGTGTAAGGTGCGGAAAAGTGGGACATTTTCACTATTAATCACAAATAGGTGAGAGAATACTTCATTAGAATACGCTGGGTTAAATCATTCCTCATTTATATCTCAGTATGAGTTCATTTACTTATACCATTTACACCAGCATTAGCATAAGTGGCCTCTATAAATTGTAGCGTACTTGCGCTCATTCACAGACAGTGCAGATAGCCTTGACATATCTGTGTAATGACTATGAATACTAGCAATGTTTATGTTGCTACAACTTTAACATCAAATTTCCAGGGGAATTTCTATGTGAAGTATAAATAGGTTCACATGTACGTACTAAACTAGCTGCCCTTGTGAGCCTTATTAAGCCTAGTCAATTTCTCCTTTTAGAGGTGAGAATCATGCCCTCTGCATTATATCTGTGAGGTAAACACCTTAACCATTATGCCAACCCTCAAACCCCTGCCAAACACCACACATCTGCCAACTTTCAACCCTCCTGCCAACCACCAAGCCCCAAGATAACTAGACTAAGTACTACCGACGTGAAGATTAAAAAATCATTCTGTGGACACCAGACTCCAGAGGACTGTCATTTTTTACCACAGTTTTGCATTTTAAGTGGTTAAAGTTGTTGCATTGCATTGTGCATAAGTAATGTGGATCTGGAGTATGCAACATGTCCTGATAATATATAGAGGATGTGCAACATACATTTACAGTTGGAATAATGTCAAGATATTTAAAAAAACATTGCCATGTTATGGAAAATCTCATGAAGCGTGACTGACTGCACAGCACTATGCAAAAAAATCATTTGTGCAAGGCACAAGCAATTGTCCAGAACATAAGAAAGACAATTTCTGCTTATAATATCTGTAAACAGTGTTAATCAGCTCCAGCTTTTGAAGAACCATGCCTCTTCAACAGAGAGGTATGAAAATAGCCCATCTGCCTTCTGCTGAGATTCTGCTAAGTTCAGGAAACTGAAAGTTAGTGTTATGCAAGTTCCAGCTGTATGCACAATAAATAAATACATTAATAAATCAATTAATTAACAACTCAATCAATCAAAAAATAAATAAATATTCAATCTCCATATACAGCTGATGCAGTTAGCCCTAGCTAGAATGTAAGCCAGATTTGGGAGTATGGTGGTCTGTGCAACAATGAGAGTACTGGGGCATTTAGTATCAGGCACTGTCATGCTATTGACAATGTATCATGGTAGCTCCATCCTGGCAACCTGGTTCCATGACACAGCTGGATAAAGCCATGACTTTGATGCAGATAACCTGACTAGCCTGGCAGGAGAGCATGAAAGAGAGAGGCTGACTCTGCTTCACCCATTCTGGGAGAAAGGTGGTGTCCCAGCTTGCTGTACTGTGGACACATCCTGGAGGAAAGGTGTTTTGCAGGTAACAATAGTCAGGATGTCTGTTTGGTCCCTGCCAGTTTTCAGGAGTTTATCAGTAAGGGAATAAACTGTTTACATACAATACTGCATCACAGGTACAATCAGTAGGTGCCTGAGCACAATGTTGTCAATTTATTATGTTCATACTAAAAGCACTGTTATAGGCAGGATAAAGAAAGAGCACAATGTGAGTTTGTCATAATGCAGCACTTGTGATGGTAGATCACAAATGCTTCCCAGCTATGGCATGATGTCAGAGGACTCAATGACACTGATTGACAGCTTGTGTCCTTACAGAAGGAACAGCTTTAGCAGCAGCAGCAGTAGTCACTTTTACATGCCAAAATGGCTAGCTCAATAACAGTATTCCAGGAAAGCACCATCCAGCGTGTTAACCACACCTTTGCCACAGTCACATGGAGCAGCATCGTCTAGGCTTCCGTGTCATCACTTATATTAGGTGTTCCTGCTGGAGACAAAGCTTCAGGTTCATGTCATGCTCATTCTACATTTTCACCACAGCCACAGAGGGGGGAACTCCTCACAATTGTAGATGTGGGAGGGGAAGTTTGGCAGATCATCACATTAGTGATGTGAGTGTCACACAAAGCACTGCAGTTGCTGCCCAACATGACCAAGCCTTCAAGCCATGTGTTTTCCTCTCTGTGGTATTTGCAGTGTGGGCCTGATGTTTATGCTTTGGGCATGATGAATATGCTCATTCTGATCCTGTGCATTCACTTTTTAAAAGTTGCTTAATTCATAAATACCTAAATAATACTAATGCATGCAATAACTGATACAGGATTTAACTTACCCAAAGACCTGTGGTATAAACTTTTCTCACTTCTGGTTTACAGTCTGTTGTTAAACATTCATGTTTGTCATTTTGTGTACCATGTAGTATGTCACAGTCATCTGACATGCCTTCATAGGTGTGTATTGTAACATGTTATCTGAGTCATCAAGGCAAAGAAAACACAGCTGTAGGTGTGCAAAGATATATGTAATGATGTCCCATTCTCACTTATGGACTCAAGTATAAGCTTCTTTATTGGAGTTTTGTGTTTTCTGAATAAGAATGAGGTTCTACAGACCCATGGGGTATCTAGCATCAACATAAAATTACCCCGAGAGATGTTTCCGCATTCAGATGCATGACACAGACAAATGGGGCTCCATTCACTGGTGGCATGATTATTATGAGGATTTCTGCACACATTTATTTTGTGGTGACTCTGTTCCTCGGCTAATATCTTGCAGTAAGCTCTGTTGATTTCATCCTCCTTTTTATTTGTAACTAAAGTATATATATATATATATATATATATATATATATATATATATATATATATATATATATGCCTTCTAAATGTTAGTGTAACTAATTGCCTCTTATAATAACATATATGTATTTTTATTTCTTTAAATCTGTCAAGACATTAATTTCTCGCTAATGTTTGGAAACTTATATTCTGGTATATATGCCTTTGGTCCCAGAAATAGCTAAAAAGAATTCTTCAAACAATTCTTTTCCTTTAAATAAATAAATAAATTTTGGTTGACAGACATAGGCACATGACTGCTAGAATGAGGGTGTATACCAATGTATAAGCCAGCTGCAGATCCTGTGATTCCTGGAATGTGGAAAATCATGTGGAATTAACACAGATCATTGGTGTTTATTCAGCTTGTGTTTGGAGCATCATGATGTATTTCTCTGCATGTAGCATTAGGCACTAAAAAAACTCCTGCATGATCAAGCTGGATAGTGCTTTCAAAATCTAGAATGTATCACCACTGGGAACCTGGAATGTTCCAGTAGCAAGAAATGTCACTGCCATGATGACAGGTGCTTCTAAGGATATGGGCTAACCTGTGGCAACCCATGTCTCCTTTACTTGGCATAAGTCAATCAATATGCCCTAGGTGATAATGTTGCTTTAGTCACTGTATAATTGTTCCTTTCCGGTAAGATTGTGTTACTAACTGCATACAGAATTGCTTTCATATATAGCAACAGAAGGAGGAAGCTACTACATGATAGAGCAAAATCCCTAATAGGGAAGGCATCTCTGATCAGTACTAGCAAAAAATTACGATCCCTCATAAAATCCTCCAAGGCCAGCTTCGAGAGAAAAATTGCACAGGACACCAAAGACAATCATAAGGCTTTTTTCAGTTATGTTAGAAACCCGGGATGCAACTCCCAGACTTGTTCTGAGTTGATTCTAAACGACAAAAAATACACTGAACCTACAGACATCGCCAATATCCTGGCAGACAGGTTCAGTGCAAACTTCTCCCCCCCCTCGCCCCCAAAAGAGCAAGTATCTATCCCGGCAGAGGGCTGCCTCCCAAACATCTCAGATGCTCAGGTGAAGGCTGCCCTCTCCAAAGCAAAAAACACTGCTTCCATGGGACCAGATGGCATCCCAGGTTACGTCCTACATGAACTACAAGAGGAACTAATCCCTCAAATAAAACAGCTATACAATCTCAGCCTCACTACAGGATATGTGCCCACAGAATGGCGTGACAGCAACAGTGGTCCCACTCCACAAAGGTGGAGCCTCTACGGACCCTGGAAACTATTGCCCCATAAGCCTGACTAGCTTAGTCTGCAAGGCTATGGAGAGGATCATCATGGAGCTCATAAACAAAGACATTGAGGACCTACAGACACTAGATCCTACCCAGTTCGGCTTTGTCAAGGGCAGATCCTGCCTTTTGAACCTGGTTGACTTCTTTGAAACAGTCACCAAAGCCATAGATGAAGGGAAGCTAGTCCACACAGCCTATCTGGACCTTGCAAAGGCATTTGACACAATACCCAACTCAGGCATCATAGATAAGCTATCCAGCTTAAATATAAACCCCTATGTCACAAGATGGGTTGCAAACTGGCTCAAAGACAGAACCCACAGAGTGAGAGTTGCTGGAGCCATGTCAGACTCGAAACTGGTCACAAGTGGCATCCCACAGGGTTCTGTCCTGGGACCACTCTTGTTCGGTATATACTTTTCCGAGGTACAGGCAAACGTGGGAGGACTATGGCTCACCAAGTTCACAGACGACTGCAAACTGGGCGCCATAATCAACTCTCCAGCTGACACAAACATCCTTCAAAAATGTCTCACAGAGACAGATAACTGTTGCCAGCGCCATGGTTTAAAGCTAAATGCCAAAAAATGTATAGTCATACCCTTTGGCAAAAACAATGTGCCCACAAATTACCACATAGGCGGAAACCCATTAAGTACAGAGAAAGTTATTAGGGACCTGGGGACCCAAATTGATAGCAATCTCTCCTTTGAAAACCACATTGCCAAAGTGGTTAGAAAGACCTTCTACATAGCCCACCTCATCACAAAGGGTTTCACATCTAGATCAAGAGAGGTAATCGTGCCCTTTTATTCATCCCTCATCAGGCCCATCATAGAATACAATGCCCCTTTTGGGATGTACCTTACCCGACACCTGCAGCAATTAGAAAGACCCCAAAAGTATCTCACCAAGAGGATCAAGGGTCTCAAACAGATGCCATATGCTGCTCAGTTAAAAACTCCAGCTCTACTCAGTTGCATACCGCCTACTTGAGGCGATCTATGCCTGACATACAAAGCTATGTCAAATCCAGAATTAATGGACATGCTCCACCTCAGTAAATCTAAATCCCTTAGAGCCACACGCCGAGGGACTTGAACCTCAGCACAGAAATAAATAGAACTTGCTGGAGGGACAGGTTCATAACCCAGAGGCTCCCTTCACTCTGGAATAGAATTCCAGTTCATGTGAGGCAGAGCACCTCACTGAATCTCTTCAAGAAGAATCTCGATAAGTGGATGGGGGATCGTAGGTTTGTCCCAGGGATTACTCCCGTGTCACTATTAGACAGAGGCACAGTAAACTAAACCTTAAAAAGGGCACAGTATACTCAAATCAAGGGGTGGTGTAAGCCATACAGAATTGGGCTAGGCTTATAATTGCCTAGTATGAACCTATGAACCTATGAACCTATGAACAATGCATTACACATGCCCAAGTTGCTAGTTTGGCACGGTTAGTTATTGTGCTGAGAATATTTGGCTTTTGTATCCATTACTGTGGTTCCACTGCAGGTTCATTTCAGCTACATCTTGGTTCACAATCTTTTACACCTTGGTGCATAGCAATGGCCATATATGAACTGTGTTGTATGCCACGTAACATTTTCACTTGCCATTGCTTAACTGGGCTCATATGCACAGCTGCAAACTATCGACTATGACTTGTTGCAGAACTGGTTATGATTTACAGTGCTGTTTGATATATGATTTAGGCATGCACTAGACCTATGCAGTTGTGCACAACATTTACGCTCACCGAGTATTCTTCAGGGAAAAAATAATATTCCTTGATATCTTCAAAACAGCTAAACCTTCATATTAATTAGCATTGAGCTGCATAGAATTTATTACTTTAAATCACAGTATTTATGCTTGCTGCTGTAAAATATAAAGGACATGTCTTAAGCATGGCATGCTTAGTAACCACGGACTGTCTCTCCTGTTGAGCTTTAATTAAACATGAGACATAGATTATGATAAATTTTGCAATCCAGATGTAGTATCTTAACAACCACATTTTCTATTACACTGCTTCTCTTAGTGTGTCAGTGGTTTTCTATTTCATGACAACATTTTAACAGTAACTGGAACTTCTCCATGGGATCGTTTAAAGCTTCATTGTAAATGTTTCGTAACTACAAGCGGTTGGCTTTACTTCTTGTTTCTCAGTAGGAACCAATACTGCATGCAGGTGTTAGGCATGAACAGAATTCCCCATTTTTGACAACTGTTTCCCATTCTTACCAGTTCAGGATGACAATAGCTGAAAATAGCAATAATTAGCATATAAAAGGTCTATTAATTAGTCACTTAGGCTCATGTTGGTTAGTGCTATGCTACATTTAAATGCTACAATTACTTAAGAGCTTCTCCTTGGCATCTTTCCCAAACCATCTGTCTGCATTATTGCAAGTAAATGTTTTAGCTGACATCTAACTGTAGTAAAAGCATTATTCATTGAGTAAAAACTTTATAAAAGTGCACTTAAAAGCAACATTTGCTCACAGTATTTGTGTTACATATATAGCTACACAGAAACACTCAGTTTTACTAGATGCTGTTTGAAAAACAGTGAAATAAACCATAGCTTACATTACCCATTTTCACCGGGGTAGGGCAGTTATGCACACATAACACATTCGACCTTTGCGTTCAGTGCATTCCTACCTACCTCCAAATACAAAGAAAATCTGGCCAAAGCCAAAAGCAGTGAGGAGACAAAGGTCCAAAATCAGCAACAGATTTTAAATACTGCTCTTGTAAACTTGGAGAGTTGCTAGAATAACAGGTTTTATATTAGCATGCATTTTGTGAAGGATATGAAGTGTGACACTCAGATGTATGCCATTATTTAGTAGCTACAGTCCTCAAAGATTTGCCATAAAACCAAATTTTATGGTAAACCGACCAAAAATGTAAACCAAAATCTGGACATTCCGTGAAAATCTGAACAGTTAAGCGTTATGGTTTGGAACAATGGAATGTAAACTCAGCATGGTTAAGAACAAGAAGTAATTCACCATTTTGAACTTAAAGGGTTTTATGTCTTCCTCTAGAGAATATTTAACTTCTATTTTCTAATTTGCTGGTATGGAAAACATAACCATTATAAAATAAAGACTCTATCTGGCCATCTTGGTCTCAGATTAATTAAATTCTTCTCGTCTTGTTATCATACCTCATTATTGCTACCATGCAGTCAAGGCAGCCGGAGTTTATTAAAAACACTGAAAGCAAGCATAATTAAAAATACCACACTGCATTTTTTTCATTATCTTGTGAAACAAATATCACATGATGTATAATGCAAAGTCTGAGAAAGAATTTGAGTGTTACACAATACTTCTACGGACTTTATCCATTTATTATATTTCCAAAACCCTGTCTTCATATCCTCCCTAAGGTTTATTAATGTGTCTAATTATGGCAAGCAGCTGCAGGCTTCTAATACTCTAAAACATTTAACTTTGACATTTCCAATGCAAATACAGCCTTTGTCCTTAACTAAACTGCTTAACATTTGAGTCTGTGGTCATGTACTATATTCATATTTTTTTCCTACCTCCTCATAATGACTTACAGTCAGAACATTTAATTTATACTGTTCTACAATCCAATTCATTTAAACATTATAGCAGACTTATGAAAGCAAATATACTCCAAATTAATATAGCGAGATTGCAACATAGAATTAATTATTTATTGTGTGTTTTTTTCAATTAAACTATTATAGGATCTCTACATATTTTCTTGCCCCAAGAATGTGTCGGCAGTGCTATCATTTATTTATTTAAGGTACTTAACCTGAGCAAAAATCCATTTTTCATTCATTTTGTTGACCTGAGCCAGGCTGGAGAAACAGTCAACAGATTATACATTTTCTGGAAGATTACTGTGTTCGTGGTTTCAGAGTAATAGTCATCGAACGTGTTAAATCAGGTAAGTCATTTTCTTCATTCGCAGAAGTCCCTTTTTCACACAATAATAAGGTATCCAAGTTAGTAAAAAAAGAACCTTTGTGTTAATAGTCTCTTCTGTATAGGCAATTGTCAGCCCTATCATTAATAGTTTGCCAGTTCAGTTTTCTTTAATTTTAATTATTCATTTTCTCATTTTTATTACATGCTTATCCAGTTCAGGATCACTGGTAACCAGTCCTAGTGTCAGCAGGTGATGTGCATCAGATGGGAAGTCTGCCCTGGATACATCAGTCCACTCACTGTAGGATATACATACATGCTCGTGTTTGTACAGCACACACACCTATAAACAATCAGAAATCTCTCTGATAAACACGATGCATGCCTTTAGGGTATTGAAAGAAACTGCAGACCCTGGTGAAAGCTTATTTTACCATAGGCAGCACATGCAGACTTTGTAGAAAAAGGAACCTCAGCAAAGAACTGACCCAATAAACCAAGCACTAAGTATACAAACCAACAGCACCAAATGATATATTACTGTGCCACTCAATTTTTAATTAATATTGTTTATTAAATGGCATTAAAATACTTTGCACATCTATAAAAAGAAACACATCTATAGCCTAGCTTTATTTCAAGTGCTCATATAACACCAGTTAATTATTACTATAAAATCAATCTAAAATGGTGCCACGCTATATTTTATATAAACCTTCTTTTAAGTTCTACTTTGCTTAGTGGTAGTGGTAACTTACAAATAAAATATTTACATATCGTTGTCACATTATACAAAGCACCAACAGAAGAAGAATTACTATCTATCAGTTCTACATGATTAATGCACCTTGTACCAGTGGCCATTTCTTTCCCACAGGGCATCACCTTCCCAAACTATATACCTGTCCCCTAAATCACCATTTCTATCATTTTTTAAATTATTAAGCAGACTTGCTTTTTTCTATATTTCTACTAGTATATTTCATTTCAAAGTAAACTTTCAAAATGTTACTACTCCTATGACTTAGTATTCAAAAGTGCAATGCATGTAATTACTATGGCAATTCTGACAAGACTTGCACCATAATGCAATTTCATATTAGTTATGTCAAGTTGTTACACAACTTCAATGTCTGTAACAGTATGTACGGCCTGTTTCACGGCTGAATAGTCTTTGGTTCATCTCCCTGGTTTACAACATTAATTAATTAAATATCTACAGAAACATGTTCCATATCCGTTCTTAAAATTGTTCCTTCCATTTGAAGATCTGTTCTTTTGTTATTTCCACCTCAGTACTGTATCGCATGTTGCTCTTATTGCCTTGTATAATCATAGCAACAAGGCAGGTGTTATGCAGGGATTTGCTCCCAAATGGTCAAGTTTGATCATGAGAGTAATGATGCCTAAGGAATCAACTGCATGGGCTAGAAGTATACGTCTCACACAAGGTGGAAATTTGGGAATTTTACCGTTTAACAACAACTTTAGTGTTTAAAATTTTTGCAGTTATTTGTTTTTGTTCTTTGAGTGTTGAAATATATAAATGCATTAATTCTTTAGTGCTCTAACATTGTAAAGCAACAGAATACCCATGTTCTACTTCATGATGGATGTGCTAATGACTTGTTGTAGGGCCCAGGTATTTGCTGCAAAGCATCTTCATACAAAGAGTACACCACTGATGGCATAAAGCAGAACTATGTTTGATAACTGCAGTAAGAATCTTTGTTTGCCATGGTTCAATCAGCCCCAAAGGTAAGCTTTAAAATTGAATAGTGATGCTGGGAGTTGCATGATCTGAGTGTAAGGCAGAATCAGAAAACATGGCTTCAGCTAACTTTGGTTTCTGTGCAGTGCACTGGCTAGATCACATTGTGTAAGTCATAGCATGATATGATGCCAAATTAAAGAGATATGTAGGCCTAAGTCAGATGTCTGCACATTGTTTTAATTTTTTAAGTGATTGTTTAAGGTAAAAAAAAACTTAATTTATTTTTGATGCAATTACACATCTGTAACATTTCTTCATTTCAGTCTTATTTTTAGTCTGAAGAGGAAGGAAAGAAGTGGATACAGAAAGAAGTTTGTGTGTTAGCAAAGGAGAAAACAGTCAATGACTTCTTTTAAAACTTCTTCATTTTAGTGCCTTTTATTTTATATCTTCATGTGTTTCAGTAAACTTGTTTCTGTGCTCTTCAGTGTTGTCAGCATCTGGTTGCTATTAAATGTCTAAATATATGTTGTCTTCATTTTTAGAGCACCACTAAATGTGGAGTATGATTGAGGGCGAGCAGCTGGTCACATAACACAGGTAGCTGAAGATGCCAACAATTTTCTGCTTAATATTCTAGATTTAAGTAGCATGAATTAACCTTAACTATTGAAATCAAAAAGAATATTGTTATGCTTTTGTGTGGTGACTATTTTCCCTTTATAAAAAACCTCTGAAGAACCTAAAGGATCCTGGAGAAGTGTACAACTTGGAGAAGAAGACTTGAGACCTTAATGCAGATACATGGATCTCCATTATAACTTTCCGCTTTACTCTACAACATTTCTGCTTAAGCTTCTTGATTATGAATTACTATTACACTTGGTATGATTACTGAACTGAGAAAGAACATGGTGGGACACCAATGTAGTACATGTATGGACTTTGTTATCTAAACACTATTCCCATGCACAGCTGCACTAGGTACTACAGCCTAGATCTCTTTTTAGCAAACCTAGTGCTACCAATGATCCAGATAGCAAGCTCAATATAACACGTTACTCCACACCCTTTCTGTTTCATAAATCTAATCGCTGCCTTGTAATCCTCAATTCTCTAGATTTTTTCCTTCTCAGCTGTGTTGCCTTCGTATCCTGCCTGGGTTCTCATGAGGTTTCTGCAGGACTCTGGTTTCCTTCTACATTCCAAGTGCCATAGATAATTTGCCAACTTTTCAAATTGCTCTTAAGTATGCGTTCAGGATTACTTTCACTGCCTTGGAACCAGTGTGTACCAGGATTGGCTCTTCCTCACAGCATGAAACTGTATCGGATTAAGCAAATTACCAGACAGTGAAAGACAAAATTAATTAATTGTAACCTGTCATGATGAAATAGCATTTTCTGAGTCCCTTGACTGAAGCTACGTTGGTGTCCAGTTAGACTATCCCAGTCAACAAATGTAATAAATAAATAAATTCCCTCAAGACAGAGGACAAGACTGTATACATGCTATGTCAGGTTTGTTTATCTGCTGTGTTCTTTATAATTGTTCTGTGGGATCCATCAAACAGATGTGCAATGTACACTAGTACATATTATGTGTACTACTGGCATTGTACATTGCTTAATAAGGTACTATACAGACATATCATTACCATCATCCATCTTTACTAATTTTGCTAAATTCATGACCACATACAAAATGCAGTGCACACAGCTATTTTACATGATCATGCACTACATTTATGAATGTAATGGAAAATATTTTACCATTCTGGTTATTTGACTAAATTTCAATGTTATGTACTGTGCCAACAGGTGTCTCATGCTTCATCAACTGTTATATCTCTGCCTACCAATCCTATGCTTACCAATATTTCAGATGTTCCAAAACCCACCCTGTTGCTCTATATATTGATAAAAAAACTTAAGTCTTTTGTAAGAAGGCATAAATATTTAATTAAAGATTCCTGGGATTTTTTAAGGAACATCACCCATGATTTATATAATGATGATTTATGCTTTGTCACTAGTAATATTGTAGATCAATTTACTTCCATCCTGCAAACGATTGGATTGGATAGGACTGGATTGGTTAGAGGACACCTTGTTAGAGTTTATTAACAGCCAAGAGGTAGATTAATAAGGGATCTTATAGAGATTATTCTTACCAGCAATTATTTGTTCTTTCAGGGAGAATTTTACCAACAAATGCAGGGTGTAATGATGGAGGCAGCATGTGCCCCCATATATGCTAATATGGTCCTATATATGCGGGAAAAGAATTATGTTCTTAATTCCCCATTTATGACTTCCTGGCTTTATTATACCAGTTTTTTAGGACAATACATGTATGTTGGAGAAAGATTTTGCACTCTTTTTGGAATATGTAAAACACACTGTTTCTTTTTTAAATTTCACACATTCCACCACAAATAAATTTGTTATCTACTTGGATGTTAAAATATCCAAGGACAAGATAAATAAATGCTTAAAACTTTGCATATATCAAAAGGAGACCTTTTCATAGTCTTATTTATTTTATGTTAGTAACCATCTGGAATTCCAAAAAAGTTGCATTGTCAAAGGACAAATGGTGAGGGCTACTCATATGATATCAGATGATGGGGATTTCCATAATGAATGTGATTTTTTAATAAATATTTTTATGGAAAGGGGTTATCCTAAGGAATTGTTAAACAAGGTTAGAAATGAGGGCACTGATGGTAGAGTGGACATGGTTCAAACTATACTGGTTTTGAAGAAAGACGTTCTCCCTTCCCAACTACCCATACTAGGTTCTTCTTACTCTCCATTCCCTGTACCTAATGAGTTAAGAAAGGAAGATGTTGATGAAGCATTTATCATGACCTATGAATGTTAAAGATATTAAATGCATTATGGAGAAGCAAAGGGTTATGTTTTCACATTTTCCAGAATTGGTGAGTGTTTTAAAGGAGAATCCATGGTTCTTCTATAAAAGACATAAGAACATTAAGGAAATTTTAGAATATAAGACACAGGACTTTGAATCTAGCCGCAAAAATTTGGTACATATAGTTGCGGAACTTGCCACCAATGTTGTTATATGTACAATGCTGAGAATGTTCCACTGGTGGACAGAAATAAAAATATAGCAGCAAGGGAGTATTACAATTGTTTTACAAAAGGTGTTGTATACATCTGTTGTCAAAAATGCCAAACTTTTTAGATTGACAAGACTAAGTGATCATAAAGAAAAAGTGTATGAACATAATTATGATATTTCAAGTAATATAGAAATTAATATAACTAAATAAGTAAACAACCCAAAGCAGATCACAAACATAAAAGTAAGTTGAATCCGATGGAAGTATAAGACGTTTATTGTGAGTGCTTTTGCAGTTACACAAACTGCTTCATCAGACAATATCAGTGTGTTCCAGTTGAAATATTTAAAAGAAAGTACGAACCGATAGCAGCAATACATTAATTATTTAATTACTCAATTAACTTAATTCCAATCCTCATTCTAAAAGCAATACACCCATTAAACAAATATAAAACTTAAAATAGATATATGAAAAACATTCTAGAACATATAAATCTAGATATGTTTCTTCAACATTGATATAATATATTATCAAATAAAACCATCTTGTGCCCATCTTCAAAACATGCATATGAATTCAGATACCAGGCTAAATATATATATATATATATATATATATATATATATATATGGGTCTACTTCTAAACACCGACACGCCGATTCCCCGACACAAAACTCACCGACGCCAAATAACCGAAAACACACAAACCCGACACAAACCCGACAACGCAAAACACCAAACACCAAATCACCGACACACGGAACGTAAACAACATGCGACACTACATACCATACACACTAGCCCTGACCCAAACCCTAACCCTAAGGTCTGACACTATCGCACACTTCACCTACCTGCACCCTAACCCTAACTCACTTACACACCCCTAGCCCAAGCTCCGACACTAACGTACACATCACCTACCTGCACCTTAACCCTAACTCACTTACACACCCCTAGCCCAAGCTCCGACGCTAATGTACACATCACCTACCTGCACCCTAACCCTAACTCACTTACACACCCCTAGCCCAAGCTCCGACACTAACGTACACATCACCTACCTGCACCCTAACCCTAACTCACTTACCTGACCACTCCTACCTCCGTCACTATCGCACACTTACCGAGTCGCGATCGCAGATTACCCTTGTCGGTCTTTCCACTGTCGGCGAATCACCCTGTCGGTATACGTACCTGTCGGTCATCTGGCGTCGGTGATTTCCGCGTCAGGGAATCGGCGTTTCGGTCTTCTGAATGGGACCCATATATATATATATATATATATATATATATATATATATATATATATATATATATATATATATATATATATATATATATTTATTTATATATATATATATATATATATATATATATATATATATATATAAAATGATGACTGAAACATGTACAACAAATTCTAATCATATAAAAAACAGCAAGATATATGAATATTTTTTATTAGGGAAGTATATGCATGCCTGTCATATAACGAAATGTTATACTACTTATGTATAGGTCTATTTTTTAACACTGGTTTAATACAGATTTTATCATTTAAACCCATTCCCTTGTTTGTCCTCATTCTAATTATCCATTTTAATTCCCTGGTCTGTACTTTATTCTTTATATCACCTCCCCACTCATTTTGTGTTATAACTTCAACTGCCATAAATCTAAATACATGTTCGTCATTATACCTAGTAGTATGTTTAGCTAAGGCATTGGTGCATATTGATTTACTAATATGGTAAATGTGCTCCCTGATATGATCCCATAATTTCCTATCTGTCTTGCCTATGTAAAAACTTGAACATACCTGGCAGACAGCTAAATAGACCAAGTGGCAAGTGTCACAATTGGCCATCATCCTGAATTCAAGGTGTTTACCTGTGTCAGGGTGTAGAAATGTCCCAGTGGTATCCAGGAACCTACACCAATTGCACTTAGAACACGGAAATGTGCCATAGGTAAGGCCACTGTCCAAAACCTTTTCTTTATTCCTGGGATAACACAACATCCTTTTCAAATTTTTTCTGTTCTTATAAACAAACTTAGGCCTATTTCCAACTATGGACTTAACTTCCACATCTGTAGTAAGCATCTGCCAATGTTTCTTAATAAGTATTTCAATTCTTCTGATGTTACTCAAATAAGTCAAAGGTACCCGCATTTGTGTGGTTACCCTTTGTTGTTTCTTATCCCAAGGTCCATTAGAAAAATACGGTTTACCCTCCATGTTGCTCAAAGCTGTAACCCCATTGAGAATATTGTCTACCTCAGGGGTATCATAACCTCTTTCCTTAAACCTGCCTCTGAGGTTGCCCATTTCCCTCTCAAAATCTGCTTCTGCAGCATTCAACCTAGAGGCCCTTAACCCTGGTCTTTAACAATATTTTGTAAATATGTGGAGGATGCAAACTTTTCTTATGTAAATAGTTGTTCCTATAACACATTTTCCTAAAAGTCCTAGTAGATATATTGCTTTCTGCTGTCTTCATGACAGTAACATCTAAAAATTCTATTGTCATAGAACTATTCATGATTAACCTCAAAAAGGATGTTCTAGAGTTTATATATTCATAGAACTGCATAAGTGTCTCTTCACTACCCTCCCATACAAGAAAGAGATAATCTACAAATCTTAGATATAAAATCACTTGTTTAAATTTCTTCAGGATGAACTCTTCCTCCAATAGGGCCAAAACAGTGCTGGCGTAGCTGTTGGCACTGGAAGTGCTCATTGCTACGCCATCTTTTTGTAAATAAAATAAACCATTAAATACTAACACATTGTTTTCTAATATTATTTCCATAAACAAACATAACAATTCTATGAAACTCCCAGCAAAATGACTCTATATTTACTCAAATATTCCTTCATCATATTAATACCACTTTGGTTCGGTATACATGTAAAGAGGGACTGTATGTCCAAGGTTACAAAAATGTATCCATCACATAAAGACCTCCCTGATGCAAAACAATATAAATCATTTAAAAAATGTTTGGTATCCTTTAGTATAAAACCATTCTCATTTAATATAGATCTTACATATTTTTCCACATAAATAGATACACATTTAGTACACCATCCCCTGCCTGAAACAACTGGCCTAAAGGGTGGCTTATGAGGGTCTTTGTGCACTTTTGGAAGACCTTGTATAGATTCAGAAAAAAGGGAGTGCTACACCATAGACGTAAAAACAACTAAGAACTTTAATAATAAAACAAAAAACAGGATAAGTGCTTTTGGCATGTGCCTTCTTCAGATCCTGCTGGCAAATGCTAAAATCAACATATTTAAAAGCATCCTAGCAAACCAATTAAGCAATAATTAGAACAATTAAGCAAGCAATTCAGTCACAACCATCACATGGCCCCTTTAGATAACATAGACTCAAGCAAAAACCCAATTTCCAGCAAAGACAAAAGAGATATAAAATAAAAAACTACTTACATTTAAAAAAAACATGTCAACTCAAAATAAACATTTTGATGAAAACAAAATGAATAGCAAATTCAATACTCGAAAATAAACGAAAATAACCCATGTTATAAAAAACTACTCTGACCTCAGTCTCACTAGTATTAACATACTAAACCCAGGAGCCACCCATTGAGGACGTAAATCTCACTGAAGCTTCAATCTTAAAGAGACAAATCACTGTAATAGCATAACTTACTAACAGAGCACCATAAATACAGGCTATGCTATAATGAATCTGCATCAGAACTTATGAACCAGTCTTTGTTTTTTCAAGAATGGTTTGAGTGGAACCATACCATTAAGCCTCGGGGCAATCCGCTCAGATTCATTATCCATTTGGATTCTTCTGTTTCTGTCCTGTTAGTTATAACCCCTTCCCTTATTGATAACCTAACCATTGAGAGCACCATAAACCTAAAACTATGAGTAGCATTGTCTCTAATATGAGTATTCAAAGCATTGGTGACCACTTTATTGCATATGTCAGAGTGGTGCTTAGAAATCCATTCTTTCAACATCCTGTTAGTCTTGCACACATAAAAACATGGGCAAAGACTACAGGTAGCAATATAAACAACATTCTTACTGTTACAATTGGCATTCCCAAGGAATAGATATTTTCTACCTGTTAAGGTAGATACATTGCTGGTATTAATAACAGAGCAGGCTTTGCAACAGCTACATTTCTGGGTGTCAAAACATCTGGACTCAATCATTTTCACTTTGTTAGACATAGATGAACCTTGGTTGCTGCCACATAGCAATCTCTTTAGATTTTTCTTATTCTTAAAAGTAAAACGAGGTGTGGCATCTACTATTTCTTTCAGCCTATTGTCAGATGTCAAAATAGGCCAAAACTTCTTGATGGTTTCACAAACCGTGGAATGATCATTACTATATGTAATACTGACCCTTACTATTCCTTCCTCTGTGCTAGTGGATGTTCTTTCATTAACAGTCTTTCTACTTCTCCTTCCATGGACTGCATGTTGGGAGTAGTAGGGTCTACCTTTATTCCCTCGCAACTGTCTCATAGTTTCTGTTAAGTCTTCTCTGACTGACCTGTAACCACGGTCCTTAAGACCTTGCAGCAATTTGTTATTTTCTTCAAGGAAAACCTCATCTTGGGTTCATAATCTGGATACACGAGTGATTTGATTATCAGCCACATTACGGAAAATGTGCCTAGGGTACATACTGAAAAAATGCACCATGTGGTTCCTCCACATAGGTTTTCGATACAGCATTATATTGATCCCTTGAATGGGATCCAATAAGATCTTGACATCCAGGAACTCAATCTCTTCTCTGGAGATTTTGACGTCAAATCTCAGGAACATGGTGGCCTCTGTTAAGAAATCTCCAAATGCCAGGACTTCTTCCTCTCTTCCAGCCCATAAGATCATGATGTCATCCACAAATCTGTTATAAAGAATAACATTCTTTTTCCATTGGAAATTGTCATTTGCTGCCCATAGCTCCTCCCATTGAGCTAGCACAAGATTAGCATAACAATTGGTGCAGGGGGTACCCATTGCTACCCCCCATCTCCACAAGCAACAATGGACCATCATCCATGTCTACCATGCAGGTAGGAACAGTACCCAAAAAAGGGTCGTCACATCTACCCATAGAGTAGCAGCTCCCTTTTTTAATACACATGAGGGAGTCACATCCAGGTAGATCTACGAGCAATAAAGGAAGAAGAGGAAAGTCCTTTGATAAACTCTATTGTTGTCAATATATCTAATTGCATTCTAAAAGAAGAGTACATTACCTTACTAGAGAAAGGACTATGTTTTATTCCAGCCATACACTCTCCACTGGATGAATTTGTGACTGACTTAAAGTGTTTTGGATGTAATGTAACGTTGAAACACATCTTTGGGTCCAACCAAAGACAAGGGTACAATTCTGAAAGACAGTTCAGGAAGCCCAGCACATTTGTACCAGTAAGTCATCTTACATTTGAGGTTTTTATACGTTTATGTGAACAAGAAATAGTTATAGCTAGACCTGATGGGAAAGGCAAACATTATCAGAATTTAACAAAGAAAGAATATGAGGCTCTTAAAGAGCTACAAGCTAGAGAAGATCTAACCATCAGACCAGCCGACAAATGAGAAGCTGTGGTGATGATGAGTACAGATGATTATGATAAAAGCATGACAATTATGCTCAGTGACAGAGAGACGTACGCAAAGATCGAGAAGAAAGATGTTGATATGATGAAACAAAGGATAGATGATGTAATCTATGAGATGCTTACGAATAGGAGTATAACCAAGGAACTCTATGAGTTCTTTACAAATGAACATCATGTTATACCTACCATCAATGGACTGCCTAAAATCCACAAAGACAGTTCTAAACCACCAATGCATCCTATAGTGGCAGGTCGTGGATGGTCAACAGAACCTCTTTCTATCTTCCTGGAAAGTGAGCTGAAAAAGCTGTTGAGTGACTATAAGAACATAGTCAAGGACTGCACAATTTCTGCAGCATCTGTTTGAAGCTACAGTCAACGTCCATGATTTTTCCAATTTGTTATTTGTTACCATGGATGTTAAAAGTCTTTTTACATCTATCCTGAACTCATATGGCGTTGAAGCCATAAGAGACCTTTATAAGGAAAGGAAGTTGGATTCTTATGTTATTTGCAGCTTATTGGAAGTGGTATTAGAGAACAACATATTTGTTTATGGTAACAACTACTATTGGCAGAGATGGGGGGGGTAGCGATGGGTACCCCCTGCGCCAATAGTTATGCTAATCTTGTGCTAGCTCAATGGGAGGAGCTATGGGCAGCAAATGACAATTTCCAATGGAAAAAGAATGTTATTCTTTATATCAGATTTGTGGATGACATCATGATCTTATGGGCTGGAAGAGAGGAAGAAGTCCTGGAATTTGTAGATTTCTTAACAGAGGCCACCATGTTCCTGAGATTTGATGTCAAAATCTCTAGAGAAGAGATTGAGTTCCTGGATGTCAAGATCTTATTGGATCCCATTCAAGGGATCAATACAATGCTGTATCAAAAACCTATGTGGAGAAACCACATGGTGCATTTTTCCAGTATGCACCCTAGGCACATTTTCCGTAATGTGGTTGATAATCAAATCACTTGTGTATCCAGATTATGCACCCAAGATGAGGTTTTCTTTGAAGAAAATAACAGATTGCTGCAAGGTTTTAAGAACCGTGGTTACAGGTCAGTCAGAGAAGACTTAACAACAGAAACTATGAGACAGTTGCGAGGGAATAAAGGTAGACCCTACTACTCACAACACGCAGTCCATGGAAGGAGAAGTGGAAAGACTTAATGAAAGAACATCCACTAGCACAGAGGAAGGAATAATAAGGGTCAGCATTATGCATAGTACTGATAATTCCATGGTTTGTGAAACCATCAAGAACTTTTGGCTTATTTTGACATCTGACAATAGGCTGAAAGGAATAGTAGGTGCCACACCTCATTTTACTTTTAAGAATAAGAAAAATCTAAAGAGGTTGCTTGGTGGCAGCAACCAAGGTTCATCTATGTCTAACAAAGTGAAAATGATTGAGTCCAGATGTTTTGGCACCCAGAAATGTAGCTTTTGCAAAGTCTGCTCTGTTATTAATACCAGCAATGTTTTTATTCATTCTTTAACAGGTAGAAAATATCAGTTCCTTGGGAATGCCAATTGTAACAGTAAAAACGTTGTTTATATTGCTACCTGTAGTCTTTGCCCATGTTTTTATGTGGGCAAGACTAACAGTATCTTGAAAGAAAGGATTTCTAAGCACCACTCTGACATATGTAATAAAGTGGTCACTAATTATTTGTATACTCATATTAGAGACAACGCTACTCATAGTTTTAAGTTTATGGTGCTCTCAATGGTTAGGTTATCAATAAGGGAAGGGGTTATAACTAACAGGACAGAAACAGAAGAATCTAAATGGATAATGACTCTGACAGTGGATTGCCCCCCAGGGCTTAATGGTATGGTTTCACTCAAACCATTCTTGAAAGAAAAAAGATTGGTACATAATAGGTTCATAGGTTCATAGGTTCATACTAGGCTATCTGCCCGAGGGCATTTACAAGCCTAGCCCATCGTTTTGTGGCTTACGCCACCCCTTTAGTATGGGGAACTATAACCATTATTTTGCTGTGCCTCTGTCGAGCAGTGACACTGAGGTAATCCCTGGGGTATATCTGCGATCTCCCATCCATTGGTCAAGATTTCTCTTGAACAAGGCCAGCGAGGTGCTCTGCCTCACATGTACCGGGATTTTTTAAGATTCATTATAGCATAGCCTGTATTTCTGGTGCTCTGGTAGTAAGTTATGCTATTACAGTGATTCATCTCTTTAAGATTGAAGCTTCAGTGAGATTTATGTCATCAATGGGTGGCTCCTGCGTTTAGTATGTTAATACTAGTGAGACTGAGTTCAGAGTAGTTTTTTATAACATGGGTTATTTTTGTTTATTTTCGAGTATTGAATGCATTATTCATTTTGTTTTCATCAAAATGTTTATTTTGAGTTGACAAGTTTTTTAAATGTAAGTAGTTTTTTTATTTTATGTCTTTTTGTCTTTGCTGGAAATGGGATTTTTGCTTGAGTCTATGTTATCTAAAGGGGCCATGTGATGGTTGTGACTGAATTGCATGCTTAATTGTTCTAATTATTGCTGAATTGGTTTGCTAGGATGCTTTTAAATAGGTTGATTTTAGCATTTGCCAGCAGGATCTGAAGAAGGCACATGCTGAAAGCACTTGTCCTGTTTTTTTGTTTTGTTATTAAAGTTCTTACTTGTTTTTACATCTATGGTGTATGTAGCACTTCCTTTATTTTGACTCTTATTCTGTGGTTTTGGAGCGTTCTTCAGTGGTGTACTTTTGATTTTGCTACAGACCTTGTATAGATGGAATTATTGGCTCTTCACGTCAAGTATTTAAAAAGATCCATTGTGATATTGCATCCTAGTAATATAAAAAATATGACATCATAATCAGTTAATTAATTAATTAATCGAGAAACACTTTCCAATTACAACATAAATTCAAGTCATTAGGCATTAATTTCAGTATAAAAATACATTCTTTATACTGCAACCTCCTCTATGATTCAGTTCATCATACTTATGAAATCCATTATAATTTTTAGCTAAGGGGCTTTCTTTGACATTGTTATGCATATTTCTTAGATATTCCTTAATTCTGGTAGCAAATATCCATTTAGTCTCACCTATAAAAAGCAAATTACAAGTATACTGGATAGCATAAATAACTGCACAACTAGTGCAGTTATAACTACCCACCACATCAAACCTAATATCATTACTAAAATCAAACTTTTGGCAAATTAAAGGACATATAATGTGCTTGCTGCATGAGACACTACTTCTGTAATCAACTTTTGAACAGCCATCAACAATTTGCCAAAGTAACATAATCAGCCACATTATTACCCCATAGAAGGAACTAAAGGTTCTTACATAGAAAAACTTTAAATATAAAAAAATAACTTTCAATATAAGATCCATATGTAAGATTTTCCAGTTCTTAATAATGTAGATGCAGTTTTTCTGGCTAAAATGGTACATTGCATTATTCAATATTTTTGTTTTTTCTTCCATCACATTTTGACACCAATTGACATTACCAACCCCATTTTATTATTTCATACTAAGCCATATCTTTAAACATTAGTGACATACCAATAAGCTGAATAAACATCCTGTTTAGCATAGTCTCTATTAACAAACATATCAACCAATTTATATGACTACTTTTTAAAATAATTTCTATTCAATCAGTCTTCCAGCTCTAATAAACTCCCATTAGGTAAAGAAGACATAAGGCGATGAGGATAAAAACTAGAGCTGAAAAGATAACTACAACTATGAGATGTTCTATGTAGTTGAGTGCTATTATAGTTATCTGATTTACTCATTAAAGCAACATTCAAATAATCAGCACCAGTAGAATAAGCAAAATAAATGTCAAACCTAGTATTTTCTTTTCTCCTTAATGAAATCAGGAATTTTGACCGAATCCCCTTACAGATAAAACAATTAAATCATCAGCAAAATGAAAGTAACATAATACATACTCTTCAAAAACAAATTTAGAACAAATATATTCCTTTTCAACCAAACCCATCATCAAATAGGCACAGCTAGAGGCAAAAGATGACCCCATGGCTGTGCCCTTACCTTATCTATAGACCTTTCTAACAAATGTAAAAAAATATTAACCAAACAAAGCTCAACCAATTCAACCAAATATTGACTTCTAGGTGTATCATCTAAATGAAAGAGAATAACATCAGTGCTAAAGTTATGCTCAATATTAGAGTAAAGGCTGACCACATAAACTGATACACAGTACATATCTTTTTTCGCCACACCAGTTAACTTTCATACTCAATGGGTAGTGTCCTTTATATAACAAGGCAACTTTTCAACAGCCATATTCAAATGCAAACTAACCACATGACCCAAGTTTTGAACTATAATGCCACAATTAAACACAAAAGGTCTCACAGGGGGATCATACATAGGTTTGTGAATCTTAGATAAACAGTAAAATGTAGCTGAGTATTAATGAGTTAATCTAGACATTGTTATGCATATTTCCTAGATATTCCTTAATTCTAGTAGCAAATATCCATTTAGCCTCACCTATAAAAAGCAAATTACAAGTATACTGGATAGCATAAATAACTGCACAACTAGTGCAGTTACAACTACCCACCACATCAAACCTAATATCATTACTAAAATCAAACTTTTGGCAAGTTAAAGGACATATAATGTGCTTGCTGCATGAGACACTACTTCTATAATCAACACTCCCTGTCAAATTTTGAACAGCCATCAACAATTTGCCAAAGTAACATAATCAGCCACATTATTACCCCATAGAAGAAATTAAAGGGCCTTACATTGAAAAACTTTAAATATAAAAAAAGAACTTTCAATATAAGATCCATATGTAATATTTTCCAGTTCTTAATAATGTAGATGCAGTTTTTCTGGATAAAATGGTACATTGCATTATTCAATATTTTTGTTTTTTCTTCCATCACATTTTGACACCAATTGACATTACCAACCCCATTTTATTATTTCATACTAAGCCATATCTTTAAACATTAGTGACATACCAATAAGCTGAATAAACATCCTGTTTAGCATAGTCTCTATTAACAAACATATCAACCAATTTATATGACTACTTTTTAAAAATCGTTTCTATTCAATCAGTCTTCCAGCTCTAATAAACTCCCATTAGGTAAAGAAGACATAAGGTGATGAGGATAAAAACTAGAGCTGAAAAGATAACTACAACTATGAGAAGTTCTATGTAGTTGAGTGCTATTATAGTTATCTGATTTACTCATTAAAGCAACATTCAAATAATCAGTACCAGTAGAATAAGCAAAATAAATGTCAAACCTAGTATTTTCTTTTCTCCTTAATGAAATCAGGAATTTTGACCGAATCCCCTTACAGATAAAAAATTAAACCATCAGCAAAATGAAAGTAACATAATACATACTGTCAAAAACAAATTTAGAACAAATATATTCCTTTTCATCCAAACCCATCATCAAATAGGCACAGCTAGAGGCAAAAGATGACCCCATGGCTGTGCCCTTACCTTATCTATAGACCTTTCTAACAAATGTAAAAAAATATTAACCAAACAAAGCTCAACCAATTCAACCAAATATTGACTTCTAGGTGTATCATCTAAATGAAAGAGAATAACATCAGTGCTAAAGTTATGCTCAATATTAGAGTAAAGGCTGACCACATAAACTGATACACAGTACATATCTTTTTTCACCACACCAGTTAACTTTCATACTAAATGGGCAGTGTCCTTTATATAACAAGGCAACTTTTCAACAGCCATATTCAAATGCAAACTAACCACATGACCCAAGTTTTGAACTATAATGCCACAATTAGACACAAAAGGTCTCACAGGGGGATCATACATATGTTTGTGAATCTTAGATAAACAGTAAAATGTAGCTGAGTATTAATGAGTTAATCTAGACATTGTTATGCATATTTCTTAGATATTCCTTAATTCTGGTAGCAAATATCCATTTAGCCTCACCTATAAGAAGCAAATTACAAGTATACTGGATAGCATAAATAACTGCACAACTAGTGCAGTTATAACTACCCACCACATTAAACCTAATATCATTACTAAAATCAAACTTTTGGCAAGTTAAAGGACATATAATGTGCTTGCTGCATGAGACACTACTTCTATAATCAACACTCCCTGTCAAATTTTGAACAGCCATCAACAATTTGCCAAAGTAACATAATCAGCCACATTATTACCCCATAGAAGAAATTAAAGGGCCTTACATTGAAAAACTTTAAATATAAAAAAAGAACTTTCAATATAAGATCCATATGTAATATTTTCCAGTTCTTAATAATGTAGATGCAGTTTTTCTGGATAAAATGGTACATTGCATTATTCAATATTTTTGTTTTTTTTTCTTCCATCACATTTTGACACCAATTGACATTACCAACCCCATTTTTATTATTTCATACTAAGCCATATCTTTAAACATTAGTGACATACCAATAAGCTGAATAAACATCCTGTTTAGCATAGTCTCTATTAACAAACATATCAACCAATTTATATGACTACTTTTTAAAAATCTTTTCTATTCACTCAGTCTTCCAGCTCTAATAAACTCCCATTAGGTAAAGAAGACATAAGGTGATGAGGATAAAAACTAGAGCTGAAAAGATAACTACAACTATGAGATGTTCTATGTAGTTGAGTGCTATTATAGTTATCTGATTTACTCATTAAAGCAACATTCAAATAATCAGCACCAGTAGAATAAGCAAAATAAATGTCAAACCTAGTATTTTCTTTTCTCCTTAATGAAATCAGGAATTATGACCGAATCCCCTTACAGATAAAAAATTAAATTATCAGCAAAATGAAAGCAACATAATACATACTGTTCAAAAACAAATTTAGAACAAATATATTCCTTTTCAACCAAACCCATCATCAAATAGGCACAGCTAGAGGCAAAAGATGTCCCCATGGCTGTGCCCTTACCTTATCTATAGACCTTTCTAACAAATGTAAAAAAATATTAACCAAACAAAGCTCAACCAATTCAACCAAATATTGACTTCTAGGTGTATCATCTAAATGAAAGAGAATAACATCAGTGCTAAAGTTATGCTCAATATTAGAGTAAAGGCTGACCACATAAACTGATACACAGTACATATCTTTTTTCGCCACACCAGTTAACTTTCATACTCAATGGGCAGTGTCCTTTATATAACAAGGCAACTTTTCAACAGCCATATTCAAATGCAAACTAACCACATGACCCAAGTTTTGAACTATAATGCCACAATTAGACACAAAAGGTCTCACAGGGGGATCATACATAGGTTTGTGAATCTTAGATAAACAGTAAAATGTAGTTGAGTACTAATAAGTTAATCTAGACTGGGAGTTAAACACTTTATCAGCATCTATCTATGTAAAATAACCCAGCCTTTGGCCCTTATTCAAAAGTGTGAAATGCATCAAGAATACAAATATATATATCTATAGAACTTAATTAATAATTTCTAACATCATGTAAATATTTATATGATATAATTATCTGATTATACTGATTGACATTCATAACAACTATCTTCTTACCCTTATCAGAATGTTTAATAACTGCATCAGTATTTCCACTCAAACTTTTAACCGGCAACCATTGTTGCTTATCTGAATTGTAATTGATATTAAAATTATCTTTCAAAATAAGAAAATAATGCATTCAAATCATTATTCACAACAAAGGTAAAAGTTTTTATATGCTCGTTAACATGAAGAATAAAATGACTATAACTCTTAATCCCATTAGGTAGTATTCAATAATTCATAAATATTGCCAATGAAACTTTCATCCAAACAAGAATAAAAAGAACTATCAAAATCTGAGTCAGAATAATCAGTCAATTTATATATATATATATATATATATATATATATATATATTCACACTCTTAGAATAATAAGTCAAGTGTAGCTTTTTTTCTTCAGTTTAAAATAATCTTACTTTTATATAACTGAGGCTCACAGTAGGTACAAATTTCAGTCATAGATTCAACAGCAACAACTCATCACTAGAAAGTGAAACACCAAAAATGTTCAAAACCTGGTCACAGTTAGTCAATCCAATGTCTCTGTCAGCTTTGAAATTCATTAGTTCTTTATGTGAGGGAAAATTTATTAGAGGTAGAAGGCTATGTTTGCATAGAGATGATTCTAGTTGCCTTGTAATTTGTTTTATATGGGAGAGAGCAAATAGACATTTGCTATGAGAATTAAGGAACTTCTAAGAAAAATGCCAAAGACAGTACCTTAGCTACACATTATAATGAGTTTTCTAAGCATGATGAGTTGAATCTTAAAAGAGTTACTCCAGGATTTAATAAAATCTGTGTAGGCATAGTGTACAGCCTACACGAAATGGTACCATGTCCGTGTACAAGGTTCACCCTAGGCAGAGTGCCATATGAATCATGGCGCGTTGCCAAGGGAGAGCTGAAGAATACAGTTATTGGATTAGTGTAGGGAGTGTAGTGTTAACTGTGTCCACAGATGGGTAAGACACTCCCTGCACTGTCCAAATGTAGTATATCAATTTTTTTTTTTAATTTAAAAAGCATGTTTGTGCAGCGAGGAGTGCAGCAATACTAAGCAGCACCAAGACACCTGTCGGACATTTCAAAATAGAAACCGGATGCATTTAATTATTTATTTAAATTACAAGTTTAAGCATAGCTGAGCAGGTTTGCGCATCACAGCACAGTGCTCAGCAGTGCTTATAAGTAGCTCAGAGGCATATGTAAAGGTATAGCAAAGTTTCACATATCCATGTAGCTAAACAGATAGAGTTATGGCCTCATGAGCAGCAGGTGTAGGGTTTTAATACATGGAAGGGATAATAAGCATTGATTTTTGAAATATAAATTATGGCAATTATTTTTAAATTCTGGCCCGCTGCTCTCCATTAAGCTCTGCTAAGACATGCTAAAACCTGCTAAACACCACATAAACAATATCAGCTCTGCTTGGCTGGTTTGCACACTGCTATGCACTGCTAAGCATGTGGGTATTTGGGTTGTTACACTGCTCAGCTGAGCTGCATTGGTTTCCGTGATGCTAAGTGACACTCCACATTTTTAAATATTGCCCAATGGCATATAAGGGTGAGAAAACAGGCTATATTAAGCTCACTAGGCATGAATACAGCATAATCTGTTGGAGCTCTGACTGTGTAGTGACTATGGCAGGCATTGGAGAAGGTGCGAGCTTCTGGGTGCAGTGTTGGGGTATTCAGGAGTTCAGGGTCATGGTTGGACTCCTGGTAAAAAACATGGTGACCAGCTGCTGCGGGGAGGGTTGTAGGGCTCAGAGTGCAAGGTGGAGGAGTGGGACCAGCTGGGACATGAACTCACCAGTGAGCAGGTTCGTCACCACCGTGATGACCTGAAGTGTCGAAAGGGGGATCTCTTGGACACCTAGGTCTGAGAAGCTTGGACAGGGAAAGTCCCACAAGTCTGTAAGTAATCTTACCTCTGTTTGACCAATATCTAAACCAACTGTCTGCTAAACTTTTATGCATAATAGTGTGCTTCTCTCCCAACAGCTGCAGAGGAGAGATCTCACAATATCAAGGCACATGCTGGGTGCTTGGCCAGGTTGTACTGTGAGTGTGCTGAGTACAGATGTATTATGCTAACTGTATTCAAATATGCAAGAAAGAGTAAAGCATTAGCTGCAATTATGTATATACAGTAAAGATTGTATTGCAATGAATGTGGACTTAGAGTTGTACTACAATAACTGAATACTGCCAACTGTAGTGCAGGGAAGAGTAATCCATTATCTGTAAGAAGGTATTCACAATAAACTTTCTAGTGCAATAAGTGTGGAATTACAGCTGTATTGCAACACCTGCATGATCACAACTGTTGTGCAATAAAAACATAAAACTATTCCAGGAACTGCATGAAGGTATTTTCAATAAAGTCTGTTATGCAATAAGTGTGGAAGTAGAACTGTTTTTCAAGAAATTAATTATGACAACTGTTGTGTAATAAAAACATGAAACAATACCAGTACCTGCATGAAGGTTTAGCCAACAAAGTATGTTGTGCAATAAGTGTGGATTCAGAGCTGTTTTGGAATAAAATGAATTATGATAATTGTTCTGCAATAACGCATTAACCAATACCAATAACATCAAGGCAAATTGTGTACATCAGGAATGTCTTGTTTTAACCATTGCAGTTGAGCTATATGTATTCAGGCTGTGAGTTAAGGTGTTGTAGTCAAGTATAACTGTAATAGCCATAGACTGCAAATATAATGGCTGCCAAATGAATTGTTTAACACATATAGTACCAGTCAAGGCTGGTTCTAGGCCACTATTTTCAAATAATGCTCTGTTATCCACAAACAGTAGGCAAGCAAGGTGTATGGATGAGGTAGCCCACGCCATGATCTGATATTGTTTGTTGACGTCACAGATATTTAAACCCAGTAACAATATATTGTGTACACCTGCAGTTTATATGATAATGTATAGGTTACCTACTATGTCTGTCATGCTTGTACTTCATGCACGTGTGTTCTACTGTCACTGCAAGCTAGTATGAAACTGTAGTAGTACTGCCAGGTCATATTTTGTTTCCAGGTAAGCTGTAGGCAAATAGCAGTCAAACAATAATCAGCAGTGACTCAGTAGCTTAGTTTGTTAACTGCACCGTATAAAATACATTTTGGCACACACAGACCAGGGTTCAAATCCAGTGCTAGGTTTTACTACATAATGCTCACCCCTTCTCTTTCCACAGGAACTACAAGTAAATGGGTGTGGTAGCCCATATTATCAGTAAATAATTGTGCGTTTAGATGTCACAGACTTAATCATTGGCAAGAATGTGAAAATACAGCATAAAATAAAGGAAATAAATATTATAATAATAAAATAAACTGAAATAAGTAACACGTATTCTTGGTATGGTTGTATGCCTGGGATGTCTGTAAAAATGTTGCTGCAGCCAATGCATACATGCCATGCAGATGTCCACTGCAGTCACTGCTATTGAGTTCTATCCCCATGCCTACTAAGCAAGGCATGATAGTTGTTTAGTTTCTGTACTGTACACATACATGTCTCTCAAGTGTCACACTGTCACGTAATGTAACTAACAGTGTGTATCCCTCTGTCATTGGTTTATCATCGACATGATTACCTAAATAGCAGAGTAACAAAACATCAGCCCACAGTACACCTTGGTAGTTATATATGTGTACCTGATGTGCACATGTTCTGTGTAGTTGTGTACCTGCAGTAGCTACTACTTGGCCCATACTGTCCCATGCAGACAGCTTGAGAGATATGCACATGCTACAGCAGCTATAGGTGACTTGTACACATAAAGAAAGGGCAGACCTGTAGAGTGGATGGTAGTACTGTTGTCAAGTATATAGCCAACAATAGTACTAATGTCCTGTTTTTCTCTCTGTCTCCCCATCCTTTGTCTTCATTTATTTATTATTGTTATTCATTGGTTATGGTTCACTATTAACATATGCTGCTACACTAAACTGTATTTTGGGGCATGTGTTTATTATTGTTATGTATTACAATGGTCGCATATTAACATATCTTGTCAAATTACCTATTCTGTTGGCCTTATGCCGTAACCATTACTGGCATGCTGTTATTATGCTGACTGTTCTGTTATTTATTGTTTGTTTCACATAATCTGCATTGTTATGTATGTGGGCTATTTCCACTGTACCAGAATGCTGTTATTACTAACAATATGTTTTGTTCATAACTAACCTTTATTTATTTTTTATTTTACATTTGTTGACATGGCTAGTCTAACTGGATTTATGTCCATTTTCAGTAGAGGCCCGGGGAGAAAAGCTCCAAGCATGAGTAGTAAAACACAGTTAACAATATATAACAATATATAACAAGGACATGTAAGAAAACAATACAGTGGTAGCATTGGTTAAAAGCAAAAATATAGAATTGTAAATAAAGAATATAGACATTATGCTAAAAGTTGATTTAAGTAAAGCATGACAGATGTTCTAAACACAAAGTGGGTATGAGCACAACAGAGTAACGTCCTTATAATTTTTCCTCTTATTATGAAAAAGAAGCAAGATTAGGAGGCCTAGGTTAGAGGGCTGGAGAAAAGGGTAAGAGTAGGAGGGGAAATAGATTTCAGTCTGGGTTAGCACAGGGACAAAGCCACTGAGTTTTAAGATGTTCTTTAATATGTTTTTTGAATAGAGAAGTAGAAGCTAGGTTAGATAGTTCAGGAGGGAGCTGATTCCAATTTTTGCCTGTAGTGTTTGAGAAAAGTGAGTCACCAGCTTTATTGTTAGATTTAATTGAGGAGACCAGGAGTTTATTAGCAGAACGTAGTGTAGCTAGATTTTTGTATGGTGAAATCAGATTAGTGAGGATAGGGGTATTATTGCGGTGGTATAGGATCTTTTGAGTGATAAGTAACTCTTGATAGAGTATGTGGTTCTGCAATTCTAGCCATCCTAGTTGTTTGAGGTTAAGACAGTGGTGAGTTTTAAAGGGTGTACATGTAATGAATCTCGCTATGCTATTATAACAGGTAGAAAGTTTGGAGATGTTATTTTTAGATAGGTTAGTATATATAACAGAGGCATAGAAAAGGGTAGAAATGAGGTGGGTCTGGGCAATAATTTTCCTGGCTGTGGGGGTAAGGAAGGGTTTGATTCTATAGAGAGTACCAAGTTTTTTGTTAACAGATTTTATGGTGGCATTAATATGGTCATCATAGTTAAGACGATTGTCAATTATAACACCTAGTAGGCAGGTGGTAGTATCCAGGGTAATGTTAGTAGCAATGTTAGAGGTTATAGAGAAGAATGGTGTGGACGATTTTTGAGTTGGAGTAAAAAGCAGTAGTTTTGTTTTTTTGGGATTAAGGAGGAGGCAATGTTTCATAAACCAGTTTTCAACATTTTGGAACACAGTTTGGGTGAGGGACTGGAGGGAGGCTATGTTCTTAGCGGTACAGATTAAGGTAGAGTCATCTGCATATTGAATGCAGGTGGCTTGAGGTATGTCCATGTGGAGGTCATTAATAAATAAGGAAAAAAGAAGAGGATCTACGATAGAGCCTTGTGGGACTCCAATATTTACTGGGAGTAATGAAGACAGGTTGTTATCCCAAAGTACTGCTTGCTGTCTGTTTTGAAGATAACACCTAAACCATTGTAATGCTAGTGGATCAAGTGAATGGTACTTTAGTTTGTCTAGAAGTAAGTTATGGTTAACCATATCAAAGGCTTTTGACAGGTCAATAAATAGTGCAGAGGAAAAGGAGTTATTGTTATGATTTTTATTTATAGAGCCAGTGAAGGAAAGAAGAGCAGTCGTTGTGCTGTGGAATGGTCTAAAGCCATGTTGGCAGTTGGCTAGTAGGTTATTTTGCAGAAGGTGGTTGAGTAGTTGTTTATGAATACATTTTTGCATTATCTTAGCTAATGGAGAGAGTAAGGCAATAGGGCGAAAGTTCGAAAGCTCTATGGAAGATCCACCTTTGTGTAGAGGGATAATGTAAGATACTTTCCAAATGGTAGGGATTTTGCCTTCAGATATAGTTCTGTTAATAAGTATAGATATGGGGTAATGAATAGCTTTTGCGGCAATTTGTAGGTATTCAGATGGGAGTCGGTCTGCAGATGGAGTGCAGGGTTTCAGTTTTTTAAGCAGTTTAAGAATAAGAGATATAGGAATAGGTTGTATATGAAAGGTAGGAGATGATGTCTTGGGGGTGTGTGATGGGGAAGCAGTAGATGGGGGTACAGAATTGGCTAGGGTTTGAATGGCTTCTGTAAAGTATTTATTAAAGGCATCAGGGATCTGGTTGAAATTACTATGGTTGAAACCTAATGGGGCAGGAGTAGTCAAGTGTCCTGGCTGAAGAAGTTTATTTATCCCTGACCAAAATTTTTGTGGTGTTTGTTGACTAGTTTGTTGGAGGTGTAGGTAGAAGTATTTTTTATCTCTAAGAGTATCCTTCTTGGTGGCATTTCTTAATTGTTTAAAGAGGAGGTGTTTAGATGGATGTTTGCTAGCTCTCCATTTAGCCCATATTTTGTTTCTAAGGAGCATCTTCTGCTTAGTTTGTTTTAATAGCCACGGGGCAGATACGGATCTTATTCTAGTAGAGTGATAAGGTGTGTGGTAGTCTAGAATTTAAAGAAAGTTAGTGTTGAAGTAGGTCACAGCCTCATCCAGTTCAAGGTGGGTCTGTGGTGACCAGTCACATGCTTGCAATTCGTTCAGGAAACTATCAGGATTAAAGAATTTCTTTGAGCAGGAAGTTTTGAGTTTGTGAGTAGTTGGGATATGAAATTTATGTCTAATAATTTAAGTAAGCATATGGTCACTAATATTATCGGGAAGGGTTCCTGGAGTATAATTGCTAGGGTGGTTATTAATAAGGATCCAGTCAAGAGTAGATTATTTCCTGTTAGGTTTGTGGATTCTAGTAGGAGTGGTTATTAATTGAGAGAATCCATAGAGATTTATATGGTTAGTGGGGTTGTGAGAACTACAGGTTAACCAGTCTATGTTGAAGTCACCCAGTACAATGGTTTCCTGGGGTAGTTGAGTAGAGAGGAGATTAAGTAAGTTTTCAAGAGTATTATTATTGTTACCAGGGGGAAGATACAAGCAGATTAGGTTGATAGATTTGGTGTTGTTGATTTGGAGTTTGGTAGACAGTATTTCAGATTTGGTGTCTAGTGATGGTAGCTCATTAAAGATTTATAGATTATGGCTATACCCCCACCTTTCTTGGTTTTGTGGTCACATCTAAGGATGTTATAGCCTGTAGGGGTAATTTCCTGGTCTAGAGTAGATGGTTTTAGCCAGGTTTCTATAAGACATGGAATATCAAATGAGTGCAAGTCCAGGAGTGCATGCAGGTGGGGAATTTTATTCTTAAGACTTCTAATATTAAGGTGAGCAATCAGGAGGGAGTTAGGTGCTTTAGCTAATGTAGAAGGTTTAGGTAAAGTTACATTATCAAGGTTATTCCTATTGTTAGTATTGGGACCAGGGTTTGGATGAATATCCCCGTCAAGGAGAAGGTAACACTGGGGATAGTGTAGGAATTTAAGGGTCTTAAGGGAATTATTAAAATTCTTTTTGATGGTGAAGTAAGTCACATGGGTTGTTCTGTGATATTTTGGTAGTATACAGTTAGAGGTACAGGTTATGTTACTGTGGTTGAGGGTAAAATATATACTTATTGCTATACCTCCATCAGAGTAGGCCGGTTTCTGGTGATCCACCTACCCTACCTCAACTGGCCATGGGACGGGTCCTGGAACATCTGGGATCCAGACCGGTGGTTCCCCCTCTACTGCACCCACACCAACTGCGGCATTGGGTGGAACCATGTGAAGGGATGGGGCCCGGCCTCCCCCTGGGAGCGGTGGCACAGGGATGGTAGTCACCCAACCATAACTAATGGCCATGGTGTGCAGGATCATTCATTGGAGCTATGAATGTTGCCTGAGTCAGATTGAGGGCACACTGACCAACGTGGTGGGGCAAGTTGGCCTTAGCACATAGCCTCCAGCACAGCCACCTTCACAGCAGTGAAGGAGCAGTGTGGACTGCCCATGGGGGGAATGTCAGTCACACTGCTACAGTCTGGAGGCAAATGTGTCTTCAATTCCACAACACCCTCTCTATCCAATGTGTTTACCCCATCATGTGTCACACACCTCTCCATCTGCTGTCTTGTCTGTCTTGTGTATCTGCTATTGCATCCTCTCCTACCTTACTAACCTCCCCACATGTACCTATATCCCTTCCCCAACATTCCACTCTCTCCATTTTAAAAAAGGGGGGGCACCTGTCCCACAAAAAAATATCACCCCATATGTAGCTTTCCATTTCGCACACATGTCCACTGGACATAACTAATGTGGTCCAATTGGCTTGCCAACACATTTATGTTATCCTCACTCCTCTCTCTGGGGTTTGAGAGTCCAAATTCATCTACAAAATCTGTCAAAATGCACAGCTGTACAAGAAAAGGGTAGCTATGGTTCTTTCCTACACCCTTCCTGCACATACCTACCTGCTGTTCACTGTGTTTCCCCCTCCTTGCCCCCATTTCACCACTGGCCACCCCCTTTTTCTTTTCTTTATATATTTTTACCGCGGGTTTGGGCGGCACACCATGCCACTTCGCTTAGCTCAGCTTAAATGAGCTTTAATAAGCTTTAAAGAGCTTTAATGCCAATATGTGTCTGTGTCATTGTTACTCGCATGTAGAAAATAAACACCGCTGGGAAATCTCAAACCCCAGCCCCTCTCAACTACAGCACAGTGCATTAACTAACTATGCTACACAGGTGCTCAGTTACACATGTGTTTCCAGCAATACATACTGACTGCTACCTGCTGTCATTAAGCATGTAAATGAAATATAAAAGGAATGGAAAAAATAGGAATGTACCTTGGACCCTGGTGCAATAATACACCAGTGGATAGCCGAAGACATACCAATGGATGTACGTAAGGCCTGTGATAGCAGGTATATGTGGCCTTTTATCAGCAGCTTGTGGAAAGACACCTGCTAAGGCAGCAGTAGCAAAGTACATGTACAACTGGGACCCTGATGTGGAAATACAACCATTTAAAGCCACACACACATACTCATGTAGAAATGTCTCTCACAGCCTATATATGTGCACATATATCTTGCAAATTCACAGACTTCAGCATTGTCTCAGTAGCTCAGTCTGTTAAATGCCTTGCATACAGTGCATTTTGCCACACACAATCCTAGGTTCAATTCCAGTACAGTGACACACTTCAGTGACATTATTGTGCAGACAGCAAGTAATTACTGTGTCTTGCAGACTTAATCCCCACAGTTTACTGCTATTTAATTAACTGCCACCCAGTTTTGTAAGATAAAGGCCTGCAGGCAGAGACATAATACACATATCCATATCACCTAATTATATGTTGCCTACCACTCTGTTATTCACACTGTTGCATAACAGACATACCTTATGCACATGTGCTGATTGGACTGTATAGAATACCCTTACCCTGGCTCTGCATTAACAACAGCCCTGATACAGCTGCCACAGTTACAGTGGATATAAAATGTTCACAACCCTTGTTAAAATGCCAGGTTTTTTGTGATATAAAAAAATGAGACCACAATAAATAATTTCAAAATGTTTCCCACCTTCAATATGACCTATAACATGTACAATTCAATTGAAAAACAAACAAATCTTTTAGAGGAAAAAATATAAAAAAATAAAAAATGTACAATACGCTGGTTGCATAAGTGTGCACACCCTTAAACTAATTTTTTGTTGTGTGTTCACACCCTTAAACTAATAGCTTGTTGAAGCACCTTTTGATTTAGTTACAGTATTCAGTCTTCTTTGGTAAACACCTGCCATCAATTAAAGAGACTCTGATTAACCCCAAATAAAGTTCAGCTGTCCTAGTAGATTTTCCTGACATTTACTCAGTTGCCTACAACAGCAAAAGCCATGGTTCACAGAGAGCTTACAAAGCATCAAAGGGATCTCATTGTTGAAAGGTATCAGTCAGGAGAAGGGTACAAAAAATGTCCACAGCATTGAATACACCATGGAACACAGTGAAGACAGTCATCAAAAAGTGTATAAAATATGGGACAACAATAATGTTGCAAAGAACTGGACATCCCTCCAAAATTGATGAAAAGATAAGACGAAAACTGGTCAGGGAGGCTGCCAAGAGACCTACAGCAACACTGAAGGAGCTGCAGGAATTTCTGGCAAGTACTGGTTGTGTATGTCACATAACAACAATCTCCCGTATTCTCCATATGTCAGGACTATGGAGTAGGGTTGCAAGACGGAAGCCTTTTCTTACACAGAAAAACATCCAGACCAAGCCAAAATTTGCAGAACAATACATCAAGTCTCCCAAAAGCATGTGGGAAAATGTGTTATGGTCTGATGAGACCAAGGCTGAACTTTTTGACCTCAATTCCAAAATGTACGTTTGGCACAAAAACAGCACTTCACATCACCAAAAAAGCACCATCCCCCACCGTGAAGCATGGTGGTGGCAGTATTATGCTTTGGGGTTGCTTTTAGTTTCAGATGGAGCTAGGGCTTTAGTCAAGGCGGAGGGAATTATGAATAGTTCCAAATACCAGTCACTTTTGGCCCAAAACCTTCAGGCATCTGCTAGAAAGCTGAAGATGAAAAGAACCTTTCAACATGACAATGACCCCAAACATACATCCACATTAACAAAAGAATGGCTTCACCAGAAGAAAATTAATGTTTTGGAATGGCCTAGCCAGAGCCCAGACCTAAATCTAATAGAAAATCTGTGGTGTGACCTGAAGAGAGCTGTGCACAAGAGATGCCATTGCAATCTGATAGATTTGGAGCATTTTTGCAAGGAAGAGTAGGCAAATATTGCCAAGTCAAGATGTGCCATGCTGATAAACTTCTACCCAAGAAGACTGAATGCTGTAATTAAATCAAAAGGTGCTTCAACAAAATATTAGTTTAATGGTCTGAACATACAACAAAGTATTAGTTTAAGGGTGTGCACATTTATGCAAACAGTGTATTGTATGTTTATTTTTTATATTTTTTCTCCTAACAGATTTGTTTGTTTGTCAATTGAATTGTACAGGTTATAAGTCACATTAAAAGTGGGAAAAGTTTTGAAATTATTTATTGTGGTCTCATTTTTTATATCACAAAAACCTGGTATTTTAACAGGGGTGTGTAAACTTTTTATATCCACTGTACATGTACAGCTCGCTGTCTAACAAAGTGTTCACAACCCCCCCCCCCTATGTGTTGTAGGCTGCAACAGCAGCTGTAGCCTGTAGCATACACAGCTGTATGTAAAGATAGCTGCTACAGACCTACCATACCTCCCAACTCCTTAGAGCAAGAGATCCGGACACAGCCATACTTACTGAGGGGGAGGGCAAAAGCCCAGAGATAGGGACATGTTCAACAGTTTGCCCCTACAAAGATAGTAGGTTGACAGAATAACAGCTACTGCATTGGCATCCATATTCTGATGGGTATGAAGTGTGAAACTCACATGTCTCACTTCCCTTACTAACATCAACCTACAATGTTTGCTAGTGAACTGCCAGATGACCACAATGTTATGTGACACTGACCAAACATATGAGGCAAAACTGTACACATACTTCACGAATCTCTACAGTGGACAGTAGTTGTACACACCCTCTGTGATGCTATAGTCTTCACACCTTAGAAATGCCCATCTCAAACAGTGAGAACGGGGCCAAGGCTTACATGAAGGCCTTATTATATTGCACAGTTGTGGCATATCATTGGCTACTGATACTACAATTCAGCTGTTTTGGTTGCAATTAGCAATTCTAAGCCACTGATTGGTGCAGAGGCAATTACTTCCTAATTACCTTCAAAAGGCAAGCAACTGGTGACAGGGAACAGATCTGTATGAGATTGTACTCACACAAACAGTGTGACTTACATGCTTTTCCAGAGGAAAGATTCAAAAAAGGAATACTGCACTCCACCAAGTATGTAATCGATGTTTCCATATAATAGTATGCGGATGGGAGGATGGAAATATGGGCAATAGGGAGTACAGCAGTAGGCTTGTCATAGATCTATAGTATTGAGATGTCATTGATACTCTGCTGTCCTACACCTACAGGCATGCCTCACACATGTCTCTGCTTTCTATCACAACTCAGCTCGGTCCCTATTAATCCCTCCTACAACAGTTGGCTATTGTAGGAAAGCTAGTGGATTACACATAGTACATAGTGACAATAACTAAGGATGTACAGTATGTCACCTCCTCTCAGTCTGTGAATGTGTCACATACAGAGTTCTAACATTGTAAAAGTGTCCCTGAATGTCCCTGTACTCTGGCTACATCTTTGTGTTGTTGACATGTGTCTCAGTCCCTACAGCAAGAAATCAGGACAAAGCCATAATTAATGGTGGACCAAAGGGCCAAACTCAGTGCAGAGTATATATATTAAAAAAACACAATCCACCACAATTATCCAAGTTTCAGGCTCACATAAAACAAGCAAACTAACAATCCCAAAAACACAAGTGAATCCAAAAACGGCAGACTGCTCCACTTCTTCATATCTCTTTATTCACAAAGGTATGAGCATTTTCACAGGTTGTACTGCTGCATCAAATATAGTCAAGAATAAAGCAGACTGCATTAAATACTCCATTAAACAAATCACATCATAAATTTCACTTAACTCTAAAAAGAGGCACAGTCATAACAATACATATCAATATGCACATTAACTAAAAAATATATAAAATAAATAAAAACAATATAGCTAGTATGAATATAAACTCATTTTAAAACAGTAACTACACAAGTACTCTATACTAAATGCTGCTACTTCATCTGTGCAAGCGTCTACTCTTTTGTTTCAGTTTAATGGGCACCCTGCCATTCAACCCATGCCCATAGTCTCTTCTAAGCCTGGTTATCCATTTGGCTTCCAGTTGTTCAGTAGTGTTTCTAATATCACCACATCTGGCACTCTCATACACTCTACCAATAGCTATAAATAAGAATGTGTGTGTCAAATCTGTCTCCAAGACATGTTTAGAAAGGGCACTGTTTTGGCTGCCTTTACTAATATGATAAACATTGAAAAATAAAAGGCAGCTGTTGCAAGACAAAAGCGACGCTTGGGAGGTGGTAAATCCTTTATAAGCAGAAAACTCCAAATCCAGAAAAATAGAGACAATATTCATCCAAGACAAAACAGTGCAAGCAAACACAGCAGTATTAAGTGCTTTCGTCTGGTAGATGACTTCCTCAGAATACAAAATACTGAAATTAGCACCTGTTTAAATACATTGCTTACCCAATCACAAATAAGCTGACATCATTTCCCTCATTATCAAGGCTGCAAATACTTAATGCAAGCCAAATATAAAACAATAATACATATAAAAAGTTTAAAACATCCCTAAATAATATATATAACTAAATAAAAAACATAGATTTTAATTTCAGCAGAAAAGATAAAGAAATTCTATCATTTAATCCAGGAGCATGATAAGCATCAAGCCTAATTTGCCATTTGAGTTCTACAAATTCCAAATACTCATTCAAGGGTCCCCCATGAGGTCCAAGATCTACCTGTTCCAAAATAAAGAACAGGAAGAAATGGGTAGGTTCACTAACCAAATGTTTATATAGTGCATTCTTTTCATTTTTGTTTCTGATATCATATAAATGTTGGTAAATCCTTAACCTTAGGGCATTCTTAGTTTTACCTACATAGAAACTTGCACAGAATCTACACAAGGTCAAATACACAACCCCTTTAGTGTAACAGTACATCCTTTTTGAACTGGAAATATATCCAAAGTTTTTGAGCTTGATTTTTTTCTCTGTCCATAACATAAGGGCATTGGGCACACCTCCCACACTTAAAGGTACCACCATTGTGGATGTCAAATTTTTGCCTTTCAAACAGTCCTTTAAGAGAAGTGTCTCTTTTGTAAACCACTTGCGGTTCAATACCAAATTTCCCTGATAATTCAGGGTCAACATCAAATATTTTCCTGTAAAAAACACACAAAGGAAGAAAAAAAACACACTGAAAACCAAATTTTAAAAATTAAGGTGAGCGCTTTTGTTTACTGCATTAAGTAAACTTCATCAGACAATACAAGTTACAAATGTGCTCATATTTAAATATAAAAAAGTTAATTAGAATGACATCATTTCCTTTTAAAACCAAGCCTCCTATTAAAGAATCAAGCCTCCAAAAAAATTATAAACCTGTTTTGAACCTATCCAAATAATACATTCAATAAACAAGGTACAAAAAATAAACATAAACATGTATGTATAACTCTATACATGGATATCATCTCAATAAAGCCTTCAGTTTTAAAATACTTTTAATAGATACGGAGTCATTTAAACCAGGGGTAGAAAGGGCATTTAATCTATGTTGCCAAATTAATTCCATTTCTTCAATTTTCAAATCCATGGGTCCCCCTCTCACATTCTCATAGTTTTTTTCAATACCTAAAAATCTAAATTCGTGTTCAGGGAAAATATTAATATGTCCGTCTAATGCATTGTTTAAGTTCAGTTTGTTAATCGCGTAAATGTGCTCATAAATCCTGTTCTTAAATGACCTCCCAGTCTTGCCTACATAGAAAGCTGGGCATTTAGAGCACATAGCCAAATAAACTAAACCCTTGGTGTTACAATTAAATTTGTCCTTGATGTCATAGGTCTTCCCTCTAATGATGAATTTACTACCAACTTGTATAAATTGACACCAACGACAAGCCTGGCATTTGTACATGCCCCGATGAGGTTCGTGGCATCTTACATAAACCCCCTCAATCATGTTTTTCAAGTTCAGACCCTTTCTAAATACTATTTTAGGACCATCGCCTACCTGCTGTCTAATATTGGCATCCTCAAATAAAAAACACTAATTCCTAGTCAAAATAGATCTTAAAAGGTGGTTGTCAGTAGAAAAGGTAGTAATAAAACTCAAAAATACTTTGTTCTTATCAAAAAATTTTTTAGCTACTGTTAGATCTTCTATTCCTTCCTCATCAATCCTATTAAAAGTTTCCTCAATGGGGGGGCAAATAGTTTCATGGATAGTATTCACTTGGGGTCTAACACAATGAATTTCATTTCTCAACAAAGGTGTAAAATGCCCATTGAGCCTTTTTACAGACACTTCACAAATCAGGTCGTTCACTTGTTTATTTGGGTAACCCTGTTTCAGGAACAAGTTTCTCAAAAAGAGACATTCCTCATTGAAGTCAGACTCAAGGGACACCATCCTTGCAGCTCGCACAAGTTGTCCATTGACAACTCCCTTCTTCTGAAAATAGGGGTGGCAGCTTGAAAAATGTAGAAAGGAATTGGAGTATGTTGATTTCCTAAATATTTTGGAATTGAAGGTATAGGTTTCATGGTTCTTACTTACATCTACATCTAAAAAGGAAATCCTGTCAGTACTAAACTCCCATGTAAATTCCAGAAAGTCAGTAAAGCTGCCTATATGTTTAACAAAAGCCTCAGCTGATGTTAAGTTTCCACGTCATAGGATAAATATGTCGTCAAGGTAACGGGTGTACCATACTGCTCGTTCTCGAAACATGTTATCCACAAAGAGGTAGTTTGTCTCCCAAAAAGCCATCACAGTGTTAGCAAATGTAGCTCCATAAGGGGAGCCCATAGCTACACCGTTTTTTTGCAAAAATAGTTCATTATTGAACATAAAGAAATTGTAGTTTAGTACCAATTCCAAAAGATATATAACTAAATCAATACATGTACCATCTATGTGTTTCTTCAACATGAAATCCCTAACCCATTCACACCCAAGGTCTTGTGGGATAACAGTATATAAATCCCGCACATCTATGGTAAGAAAATTCAAGTCTTCTGAAAATGGGAAACTATTCATTGATGTTAAGAAGGCCCATGAATCTTTATAGATTTGCATTTCATCTTTTAGGACTAACTTCAGTTTCGTGTCAACAAATTTGGCACATCCATATGTAATAGACTGCCTTCCGTCAATAATCGGACAGAAGGGAGGGTTGCCAAGATTCTTATGAATTTTCGGTAAACCAAAAATCATAGGAGTTAGGGGGTGTTCCATTAATAAAAAATGGTATAAATCCAGATCAATTCGGCCTTCAATGAACAAATCATCAATGAATCCTTTTAGGCGTTGATACGCTCCATTCATTTCATTAAGAGAAATCTTAATGTAAGAATCAGATGCCAATAAAGAAGAAATTTTGTTGTCATAATGTTCCTTGTCCATAAAGACTAGACCCCCTCCTTTGTCAGGTTTCATAACCCGAATATTGGCAAATTTAAGACCTGCCAATATATCCCTTTCAATTTTAGATAAGTTTGAAGTTTGGTTGCTTCGATGTTTACCTAATACATTCCTAAAATCATTCTCACAAATCTTTTCATATAGTGAGATTGTAGGGTGTAAAGGGGGATTGAAGACACTTGATACTCTGTGGTCATTAGTCAAACACGAGTTGTTACCAAATAAAACATTTAAATTCAACTTCCTTATGTACACTTTCAAATCTATCAATAATCTAGCTAAATCAATGTGAGTCGAGGGGACAAAAGACAAACCCTTGGCTAACACTTCTATTAGAAGTGGGTCAGGGCTAAAATCAGAGTAATTGTAAATTTGAAAGTCCACTGAACTGTTTGTCAAAATATTGACCTGTTTTAAGCTGTTTAATGAGTTAGCAAATTCATTATTCAAATCCAAGGGGACTACCTCCTTCTCCTGTTCTTTTTCTTCCAAGCTTGTTTTTGTTGTGGGTGATTCTGTGTTCTCCCCATACCCCCTTTCTGGTTCCAATGAAAACCCTGGTTAGAGACATTGTTGCTGTTGGTGTTATTGGTTCTGTTGTTGGTGGTGTTATTAGTTCTGTTTGCAAGTCTTTCGCTTCTCCTAATTGGAGATGAGTGTTCAACAGCCATATCATTATGTGAAATGTTACCATTATCAATGCTTTCAGGTATGTTTTCATTAAAAACTACATTACCTGAAAGGTTTGGTGGTACATTTCTATTTAAAGGTGGTAGTGGATAAGCTAAACCTTTAAAGTATGCTACAGAATCTCTTTTGAGTTTTCTAATCTTGTTCTCCTTAATTTTAATTAAAGTATTCCCCTGGATTCATGAAGCTCGGCGCAAGGCCCGTGTAAGGCCTGCACCGGCCGTGCAGCGTATAAATGGTGTAGTAGCACCATATGCATATTAATGAAGGTGCGCCGCTGCCACATCCACGTGCATAGGACTCGTGCACGAGTGCATGGGGCGTTACTAAGCTGCGCCCGGAGGCGTGTCAATGTCGGCTGGCGATGAGCAACCTAAACTGCTGAATATTATAGCCTGCCTGCAATAGTAATCGCACCTATCATTGTCCGTGGATAATGAACCGTATGCAAAGCATGCAAGACAGTTCCCGGCCACACAAAATGGAGAACAAAACAGAAATGCACGCAACATAATATGAGTTTCCGTCCATGGAACAAATGACATTTAAAATCGCGTGTCCGTAATGTACTGCACTGTCAGAAGTTATACCCAGTGGAAGTGAAGCGCATCATGTCAGCGTGCCGCCAATACACATGTCTAGCCCCATGAGTATGGTCACCAGCAGTCCCACAGTGGCAGTGATAGTACACAGCAGGGCAGTTGTGGTTATATAACAACCATAAAGAAACCTGACAGTCCATATTGTATACCAAACACACACAAACATATGTATATGAAAATGTGCTATACACATGAACAGGAACGTAACCATCACATACACATAGGATGCTATATGCGGAACCGGGATATCCAAAAGTAGAACCCATGCATGCAAATGCAATACGCAACAACCCCTGTATAGCACATAACCTGCACCCATGTCCGAATGTCCACCAAATCCAGCTACCAGCCTTGCGCATCCGTACACCTACACATAGCGGGCATTCCCCATATGTAGTAGGAAGTAACGTCCTAGGCAGTGTCCGGATTGCAAATATGTATCCCACGTTTGTAAACATCCCATGACAGGTACGTAAATCCAAATGCCCGCGCATTAATGTTACGGCCAAATGTGTGTACATCCCGCGTGGGATAAGTAACCTGTTGAAACCTCGGAGTTGTTTACACTCCATGGTGTCCATTACTGTACACATCTGGACAAAACATGTATGTGTAGTCATGGTACTGTTCAGTATCTACACAGACATGCAATTCATGCTACGCAGGATGGAACAGCTATCCACCATGCAGGTCACCCCACTAGGGTTGCCACCTGTTCAGATGGCCAAGGTGGGACATCCCTTGTAGAAATGTGAGAATTTGCAGGATAAAACATACCCTCGGCCTGTGCAAAGTACAGAATTACACGTGTATGCCAAGATAAAAGCAAATGCTATAGCATTTGAATAGCTTATGCTATCCCAAATAATAGTTATGTGTACCAGATACAAAATACCTGTATCATGCAACTAGTACAGAAATGAAGAAATATATTATTGTCTTAAAATCACAGGACATTTGCCATGTCTTAGGTGTCATCGCAGGACACAACTGTCCAAAGTGGGACCTCCCCTCGCAAACAGGAACAAGTGGTAACCCTACTCCCCACTGAATTATCGACAGTATATATGCAACTCAATCACATACCGACATCACCTCTCAACCTATTACAGCAACAAAACCTGGACAAAGCCTAAATGGATGGGTGGACAAATAGGGACAGATGTAATTACTGCTCTCACAAGCTTCGAAAGTTCAAGGAATAATAGTATGTACATAAGCAGGAAATGTTGTGAAGGATGTGGGGTAGTCCCCAGTATTACAGAGGTCCGTACATATATACTGTAACAAGCTGTCACATATGTTGACTGTACTACTGCATACCCGTAGTTAATTAATAGTTAAGTCATGTGCAAAATAATAACCCTTGTAAGAATGAATAGAGGAAATAGTCAAATGTGAATGGGAACACCACTCACCATGGATTATGTATCGTAACTGCCCCCACCCATATTATGTATTTCCAACATCATAAGCTGCTGACAGGTGCCCAAACACCTGTGTCTGTAAACACAGATTAAATGTTTAAAATGGACAAACCCTGTCCATGTGCTTTGTCTGACATTTGAACATGGTCAGGGCAGTTCCATTCACCAGGTGGACAAGCCTAAACCCAGATCACCACATGAACACCCTGACAATTAAAGACCTGTATGTGTCAGGACTATAAGCCTTTGGGTTCTGAATATCCCTGCAGTGATGAAATATGCAGCATGGGTCCAGAGCAGTAGGGAATAGGGAATGTGTAACATGTAGTACAGCATTTTTCCCAGCAGGAGAATGGATGTATGTGACGTAAGTTAAGCGGTGAGGCATATGTTAATGTAAATATGTACTATGGGTATGCATATAAATGAGTCAGAACACCAAACGTATAGTGGTTACAGCATCCGGCCAACGGGAATGCAGTCCCGGTTGAACAACGACTACAGCACATATAATGTGAAAGTGTAATGAATGCGTCTGTGCTGTACAGACAGTTAAATATGTAAAGGTGAACGTGTGTTTCGCAAACGTCCGTTAACCGTATTACAGATAATTACTGGTACTGTCACAAGTAATAAAGCCCACGTAAGCACAAAGACTTAGTAAACATATGTAACCCACAATAAGGATATGCATGCGTGCCTGCGCGTAACCCACAATAAGGAAATGCAAGTGTGCCTGTGCGTGTGTGATCCGCTCACAGCATAGTAAATGAATGCTGTTTCCCCCATGTTAGTTATACATGGCTCAAACCTGTTAACCTCGTAAAGTATGAAACCGGACAAAGCCATGCAAACTACCGGTACAAATAGGGACAAACACCAGATATGTGCCAGAACAAACATAGAAAGTGGATAGAATAACGGGTGTGTCAGTAGCATGGATTCTCTGAAGGGTATGCAGTTGTAACCTGAACTGCTTGCCAGAAATCCCCACTGTAAGTCTCAAATGAAATGCCACGACATTGCCAGATAGACACAGGTTTATTTAAAACACAGCGAAGATAAAGTGGCAAGCAGCTGTACACTCTGCGACAATCTGTATAGTGGAAAGGTATGGTATGGATATAGATATATGTGTATACACATAATCCACAGACGTAAACCAAAGCAAGTTATGAAATGAGGATTGTACATGTATATATGTATACACAACAGACTTATGCCCTGTAGATATGACATATGTACATAAATAGGCGACGTTATATCTAATATGGGTAGACAAACAGACATGCAGGAAAGGTGAATACACCGCAGCATTCCAAACCATTGGCCAGAAAGTGACAGTCCAGCAAGTTCTACACTTTAAACATGCAGATAGATGTCCATTGCAGGACTCCAAAAATTGAATCTTATGTAGTGTCAACCGACATTGACGCAAAAGAAGTGAGCGCAGCAAATACGAAATAGCTGTACATGCAACAGTATCAGGTGCAAGGGTGATGGCACATGTGTCAATAGAATGTACGAAGTACGAACTGATATCCGGAGAGTAGGGAGTGCATATAAGTGTCTCCACACTTCAGTACCGCACACATTAAACATGTGTAATGGGTACTGTAGAGTGTTGTCAGGTATGGGAATCATGGGTATGCAGAAATGGGCCTAGGTGTTGTTTGACAGGGATTTCGCAGGCCTGCCCCGTGGGAGTGATGTGGGTATAGCACATGCCTATATTCTCAGTAATGGGGCAAACCATCCACTGGATATTGCGGAAACCATTTTGGCAATATGTAGGGCCCTATATCAGTGTCATGTAGGCGATTATCATGGATGGACATGCATACGACCAAGATGGTACCCATAACTGGCAAACTGTCAGAATAACACAGCTGCACTAAGGCATAGTACATGAAATACAAATAGGGACTATATTAGATATACCCCAGACAAAGTCAGAATGTCGTGAGAATACTGGCGCACCCATGAATACAGATGTTATGAGTGTTACTAATCATGTAATGGAAATGTCAGTCACTATTATCTACCGCACAGTCCGTAATGCCTTGCCAGCAATTTACCAGAAAGGCACATCACTATGACAAATGTAACAAGGTCAAACGTCAGGGCGTTTACCCATAATGTGTACAGGTAAGGGGTATGAAGGTAACCTGTCCAAAATACATGTACAGAACTAGTGACACTAGGTGGACAGGTGAGAAGAAAGACATCAGGACAAATGAGAAAACATGTACAAGACACACGCATGTACACCGACAAATGTGAATGACAATGTATGCCCTGTGAATGTCAATGTGGAAGGTTAATAGACACAAAAGTAATGTGTCCCTCAGGGTGTCATGCAGTGTAACAATGTCCAGTCCCCCAGACACCTACGTGAGCTCTGCCACTGATGGAAAGCGCAAATACCGGCGCACACATATGGTACATTATAGACCAATTAGTGTGGATAAGCAGCTGTTGGCCTGTGTGAGAAATACAACTGTCTGGGTAGGTGTGTCCTGCAATATAAATGTAATGGCATGTGGCCTGTGATGCCGCCATACAGTGTGTGTATTGGTGTCAGAAAGATGATACTTTGTTACAGACACATACTCCGCAGCTGTACAGATTTACGCAGAATGTGCAGAGTTCTGCCTCATATGTTTGGTGTGTCCCACGTAACAACAGTAACATTCTGGCACTTTCATGATAACTGAAGACATGAAATAATGACAAACATGTGAGTAAGACACCAAATCCGACAGAAAAGCCATACTAATGCAAAACCTATTATTGTGTCAACTATCTACGCTTGTAAGAGCAACATGTCAATACTGCCCCTATGTGTCCCACTATCAGATAAGGCCTTGTCCAGCAACATGCTCTAGGAGGTGGAGTGGTATGAACAGAAACAGATCCATGTGTGAGGAAACAGCAATATCGACTACAAGATAACGCAGAAGGTATGAAATGCGCTGCAGTAGGACGTGTAGTACTGTCCGCAGGTATGTGCTGACATGTCAAATGACACAGCACTCTACATGAAGAACCTATAGGGCTGTCACCTTTACAAATGATGATAGTGGAACCTACCCAGAGCCATGCACACATCACAAATAGACATACACACATCAAAACTAGGCCATGATACATGAAACCTCCGGCATGTATGAGTACAGTGAGAGTACAGCAAGGATAGATGTCTGCCAAGATATACAGCAAATGCCTGTAAGGGCGTGTAACACTGCCCATAACATGGACGTTGCATGGACAATGTTGGGAGTTGCAACATACCCCATTGGTATGTGAAAGCTATGCAAATATGCGATACATGAAACAGTCAGCTGTCCATGCAAGAGCAGAGTTATGGGCAGAAAATAGATTATAGATATATATATATATATATATATATATATATATATATATATATATATATAGAGAGATATATATATATATATATATATATATATATATAGAGAGAGAGAGAGAGATACAGACATACACACACACGTGGCAGGGCTGATAATCGAACCTACACATGACTACCCTATCACACTACAGCATGACGCATTTACAAAACACGCTACCGAGATTACTAAACACAGCAGACACACAGGCATTCTACTAGGTGCATGTCAACATCTGCAAAGACAAAGACGTCAGCAGGATACATCTGTGCTGCGAAGCATCTGAAAGCATAACCTGAGTCCCCAGGTGGACGGGAGCATGCACACACACACACACACACACACACACACACACACACACACACACACACACACACACACACACACACACACACACACATCTGGCAGGCCTGGGAATCAAACTTACACCTAATTACCCTATCACACTACAGCATGACACATTCACAGAACGCACTACCGAGACTACTGAACACAGCACTCCCAGAGGCATACTTCTAGGTGGGTGACATCATCCGCAAAGGCAAAGACGCCGATAGGGAATGTAAGTGTTGTGAGGCATCTAAAAGCATTACTGTGTCCCTAGACAGCTGGAAACACACACACACACACACACACACACACTTGGAAGGGCCGGGAGTTGAACACACACCTACCTACTCTAACACACTACATCATTACGCATTTACAGAATGCGCTACTGAGATTACTGAACACAGCACTCCCAGAGGCATACTTCTAGGTGGGTGACATCACCCGCAAAGGCAAAGATGCCGATAGGGAATGTATGTGTTGTGAGGCATCTAAAAGCATTACTGTGTCCCCAGGCAGCTGGAAACACACACACATGCACACAAACACTTGGAAGGGCCGGGAGTTGAACACACACCTACCTACTCTAACACACTACAGCATTATGCATTCACAGAACGCGCTACCAAGATTACTGAACACAGCACTCCCAGAGGCATACTTCTAGGTGGGTGACATCATCCGCGAAGGCAAAGACGCCGATAGGGAATGTATGTGTTGTGAGGCATCTAAAAGCATTACTGTGTCCCCAGGCAGCTGGAAACACACACACACACGCACTTGGAAGGGCCAGGAGTTGAACACACACCTACCTACTCTAACACACTACAGCATTACGCATTTACAGAATGCGCTACCAAGATTACTGAACACAGCACTCCCAGAGGCATACTTCTAGGTGGGTGACATCATCCGCAAAGGCAAAGACGCCGATAGGGAATGTATGTGTTGTGAGGCATCTAAAAGCATTACTGTGTCCCCAGGCAGCTGGAAACACACACACACGCACACACACACTTGGAAGGGCCGGGAGTTGAACACACACCTACCTACTCTACCACACTACAGCATGACGCATTTACAGAACACGCTACCGAGATTACTAAACACAGCAGACACACAGGCATTCTACTAGGTGCGTGTCAACATCTGCAAAGACAAAGACGTCAGCAGGATACATCTGTGCTGTGAAGCATCTAAAAGCATAACCTGAGTCCCCAGGCGGACGGGAGCATGCACACACACACACACACACACACACACACACACACACACACACACACACATATCTGGCAGGCCTGGGAATCGAACTTACACCTAATTACCCTATCACACTACAGCATGACGCATTCACAGAACACACTTACGAGACTACTGAACACAGCACTCCCAGAGGCATACTTCTAGGTGGGTGACATCATCCGCAAAGGCAAAGACGCCGATAGGGAATGTATGTGTTGTGAGGCATCTAAAAGCATTACTGTGTCCCCAGGCAGCTGGAAACACACACACACGCACACACACACTTGGAAGGGCCAGGAGTTGAACACACACCTACCTACTCTCCCACACTACAGCATTACGCATTTACAGAACACGCTACCGAGATTACTGAACACAGCACTCCCAGAGGCATACTTCTAGGTGGGTGACATCATCCGCAAAGGCAAAGATGCCGATAGGGAATGTTTAGAGAGCGAGCGGTCTGAAAGCATATTACCGTCCCAAGGTAGACATACACAAACACGCCAGTGCTGTCAATGGGCCAACTAGATATCTACGGAGCACAACAACACTGAATAGATATGGGATGCACCACAGACAGTACACCCTTCGAGAGAGCAACAACTGTGTTCAATGTAGGCATCCATCGTTACATTGAAATTGGACATCTGGTGCCTGGATGACCACCATGGCTATACAGGATGTCAATGGCCATGGCCACACGCTTAGTATCACTCGTCTGTTTGGAAAGTACTGTGTGTCCATCTACACAATGGTGTACTGGGCATGCTCACACACTTAGCAGTTGCAAATGGCCATCTTGCATGCACACAGAGTGTAATCACGGAGGGGCGCAGTGTGGAATGTACTGTGTGTCCATCTACACAACAGCGTACTGGGCATGCTCACACACTTAGCAGTTGCAACGGGCCATCTTGCATGCACACAGAGTCTAATCACAGAGGGGCGCAGTATGGAATGTACTGTGCGTCCATCTACACGACGGCATACTGGGCATGCTCACACACTTAGCAGTTGCAAAGAACCATCTTGCATGCACACAGAGTGTAATCATGGAGGGGCGCAGTGTGGAATGTACTGTGTGTCCATCTACACAACGGCGTACTGGGCATGCTCACACACTTAGCAGTTGCAAAGGGCCATCTTGCATGCACACGGAGTGTAATCATGGAGGGGCGCAGTGTGGAATGTACTGTGTGTCCATCTACACAACGGCATACTGGGCATGCTCACACAGCTGTTGCAAAGGGCAATCTTGCATGCAGATGGAGTGTACACACAGAAGGGCACAGTAAGGTATAACTGCCCTCACGCACAGGGCGGTCACACATGCAGTGACCTGTACACACACTGCTACCATCACAGCTGTCACAGGTGCAGGTCACACACGTACACACTGCAGTGTACACTGTAGCTGTCAAGTCAGCACCATGTCGTTGGTGCAGCACTACACAGCCTTACGGTCCAACAACACCATGTGACACATGACCACTGGGCTGTACAGCGGTGTACACCAGCTGTGCAGAGTACACACGTACCAACAGGGATCCAACAGGTGTTATGCATTGCAATGATACCAGCATACATGAACAGGTCAGTTCAAGACATACCATGGCCCTTACACAGCTGTGACACCTGACTGTTGCTGTACACCAATGAACACACGTCTGGGTATGTCATACATGTGATTGTGTGGATGTGTGCATGGACTGCACACACAACACATACATACATGGCCTTTGATGGACCTCGTGCATAACACTGGCCTAATCAATGCTACACATGCGAATTGAATGTGGGCCCATGTCTGTCGAATGCTCACACTACAGGGGGTAGCAGTGTTGACTGGGACACATACCCTTGTACTGGTCGCCTGTGACACCCGTGATATCATACCGCAGTCCATTTGTTATGTATGTCAACACACATGTCCAACAATAGCAATGCATACAAACATGGCAACAGGAGACACATGTGACATCTGTACTGTGCATGCAGCAAACATGCATGTGCAGTGGCCGATGTCCGTAACATAGTTGCACCTACCTACGACATGTAGACGCAATGCAGACCCATCATTGATATCTGTATACAGTGACATACAAACAGCACGGATGGAGGGATGTGTGTACATAATGTGGTGAACCACCTGTCTAGATGTATGTGTGCAGGGGGTGGCTCACAGTTGTGTCACACACCATCCTATCATGCCATGTGCTAACTGTATGCTATGTCGCTGTTACGTGATGGTGCTGACATAATGCATACAGAGCGGTCAGGTGTTAACAACTATATGTCATATGGCACCTGTAACACCTACAACCTCTCGTGTGTATATAGCAGCACATTTGCCAGATATAGCGTTGGTACACATAATGCAATCAATACCGCTGCATGTCCATCAAACGTGTCATCATATGGCTGGTGTATCATTCCCAGCACTGCCATGTGTGTCTGGATGTGTGACCAGGGATGCCACATATCGCGGGGAATATGTCCCATTTGCTACACATCCCTGTACACCATTGTAGAGAACTGTACATACGTCAGTGTGGGAAACATGACGTTCACCGGTGAGGTGCATCACACATATTGGCTGTCCGTATACACATGTGTGGTCACCACAGTGTGTGTGTGTCTGTATGTATGTCTGGTGCTTGGTGTGATTGTGTATGCTAATATACGGTGGGAAATTATCACTGGCCCCACGTGTTGACTAACCCGTAATGGTGATGCATTGCACAACCCTGTTGATGCCATAGGTCCCAGCCATACTTGCTACCTATGCATGTCCCTTCTCTGTGGCACGTCGTGTGGGTGCATAGTACTGTGAGGGTGATGACCACAAAGGCAAGGGTCCCCAGCTGCACACTATGGGGTGTGCATTATAGTGGTGTACACCCCGTGACTGCGGCCATGTTCATGTACTGTTACAGGGTCCTACTGCTGCACAGTGTGGCCTCCAGCTACCAAGTGACACCTCACATCATCATTGGCCAGGCCGCTGTGTACAACACCTGCACCATGTCACCATACCTGTAATGTGTCCTGCTATGTATGTCACATCTCTGTCCAGTGTAGCCTGTGGCACCGACCACATGCGTCAGGTGCAGTATATGTGCGGACATCTGTGTCATGTTTGTGTGTCCAACAGTCAGGACAAAGGTACATGTAGCATGCTGATATTGCCAGACGTGCCTGTGTGTACTCCACATTTACACGTGGGGGACTGCAAACACTGCTACATGTAGGCACATGCAAGTACACCATAGGAGGGAACCAGGGTATCATGACCAACATGGTGCTACAGATGTAACGAGACACATACCGTGAACACATCACAATGCATGCTGCACCTGCACTACATGGTGTGACTGGTGCATGTCGACAGTACACAACCTATGTCACATACAGAACTCAGTATTCACACACAACCACTGCAACATACACATCCCTCACTATGCAAACACAGGTATTACATACACCTCTCACTATGCTGTTCACCCTGTGCATCAGAATCTTTGTGCATAACCCTGCACTGATGGTGTGGATGACAGGGATGCGGCACAGGCTTCATCATATGCACAGGGTGATATGTTTGCCAGGGGCATAGGCTGCACACAACCACTGCAACATACACATCCCTCACTATGCATACACAGGTATTACATACACCTCTCACTATGCTGTTCACCCTGTGCATCAGAATATTTGTGCATAACCCTGCACCAATGGTGTGGATGACAGGGATGTGGCACAGGCTTCATCATATGCACAGGGTGATATGTTTGCCAGGGCCATAGGCTGCACACAACCACTGCAACATACACATCTCTCACTATGCATACACAGGTATGACATACACCTCTCAGTATGCTGTTCACTCTGTGCATCAGAATATTTTTGCATAACCCTGCACCGATGGTGAGGATGACAGGGATGCGGCACAGGCTTCATCATATGCACAGGGTGATATGTTTGCCAGGGCCATAGGCTGCACACAACCACTGCAACATACACATCCCTCACTATGCATACACAGGTATTACATACACCTCTCACTATGCTGTTCACCCTGTGCATCAGAATATTTGTGCATAACCCTGCACCAATGGTGTGGATGACAGGGATGCAGCACAGGCTTCATCATATGCACAGGGTGATATGTTTGCCAGGGGCATAGGCTGCACCAATGGATAACATCATGTGTGTGTGTAAGGGCCAGTGAGTTGACTGGACATGTCTGTGCAGAATGCATGTGGATGTTGTGGAGCCCTACAGTTGTGTTTGTTGTGTGCGTGTATGTGTGTACACAGTTTTGCCATTTGTGATGCCTACACGGGGTATAATTGACAGCCCCAGATTGTACAGTGCAGGTTGTACATCTCACTGTGTCCGTCCACAGCCACATGACCTGTGCCTGCCTGGGGTTGCACGGGCACTACCAGGTGGAGGTACAGAGTGGCTACTGTCCGACGACACATGTTCACTGGAAACGTGTCCCCGCTGAGACCATCCAGGGCCACATCCACGTGGCCTGCTGTGTCCTGGTGCTGACAGCGCAGCAGCAGCTGCACTGCTACTGCTACTGGCACTATGGGAGCGGGCATGTGAGGTGGCACGCTCACGTCAGCCTACACTAGGTGGTGTTGCTGGCCGACGTCCACGTGGCCTACACCTCACTCCTACCAGGTGTTCCAGCACAGACAGCTCCCACTCGCGGATTGCCATGCCTCGGTCAAGGATTCTGACCATTTCACCTAGTCGCCTATCCAGAACATTAGCAATCTGCTGTTGAGCATTTGCCAATGCCTGGATGTTGTCATTTAGGGTATGGATAGCAGCCCTCTGCAGCCTCTGCCCTTCTCTGTTCTGCCATTCAGCATGTGCCTGTGCCGCCATTACAGTCTGGAACATGCATCTGGTGATACCAGCTGCTGTGCTCTATCCTGCAGGTGCATGTCTGCCAGAGGTACTCCTACGAGCAGCACCAGCCACATGCCTGTGTGGCACATCTGCAGTCATTACACTGACACTATGGTGTGTAGACACACCTTCTGTAGCCACCACACGTTCCTGTTCCATGACAACAGACACTGACTGTCCTTCCTCTATGGCCACCGGTGATGCGGTATGTGTTGGCAGCAGAACTGTGTGCGGGGAAGAGGGGGACATAGCTGGGATGGTAACCATTGGCACAGATTCAGCCCCTGACAACCCTGCCTGTACCTCATGCATATGTTCATCACTGCTAGTATCTGTGGGGACACTAACATCAGATGGACCACAGGAGGGTAACGCACCTACATCACCTGTGAATGCAAAGAAATACTGTAAAGTACAATAGACACAGACACACACACACACACACACACACAGACACACACACAGACACACACAGACACACACAGACACACCATGCATGTGATTTGTCAGATGGCATGCAGCATGCCTGCGACAGAGCAGAGGGCATGCAGCTCAGACATTAATAGTGTTAGTAAGCATACCTCCCTGGGGTGCACAGTACAGCAAGCAGGTGTCATATCAGTAGCCATGCAGTTCACACAATCATGGTAGTATGCATGCATCCCCATGATACACCATGTGGCCCAGAACAGGATAACAGTACACATGGCTGACGTGACCTTGACATGTAATTTGCTGACATGTGCATTAACATGCATACATGTTTGACACAATGGTGTCCTGACACATGTACAGCATCATAATGGGCTTCACATTGCAGTGTTGTGTGTGTGCCCTACAGATAGAATGCATGTTTAGCAAATGTGCATGAGCACGGGAGGGTAGTGTGAGCCGTCTACATTGCTATACAGTGTGAAGTACAGACACTGCACCATTGCATGGCAACATGAGGCATGTATGTTGCTGTAGAATGCATAATATGTACACATTGCATAGCCATAACTGTAACACAGTCGTGATGTTCGACAGATCGTATATGGTAGACTTCAGTGACACCTCCAGTAGCTGTGCACAGGCTTTTAGGTTGTCCACTGTACCACATCAACTGTATAATCGGTCAACTAAGGCTATAATTGGACCATGTGTGGACAATGTGCAACAGGGTGTATACACATACCATGTACTGTGTGGCTACATGTCTCTGGCCATCCCCCATGGCGATGTGTGCACATGTGGTGGTCAATTGTGTGTGATGGGCATCTTCTCCACATGTCTGTGCAGTCCCATATGACATACACCCATACATGTCACATTCCACAGGTCTATGCAGACAACGGGTTGTATGTTTGGTATGTGGGGTATAGGTCATGTGATAGTGTGACAATATTGCAGACAGAACACTACATGTCTGGGACATGTCAGGTGGAACATCACAATGTGTGCACCCGATGCAGGGGCATATGACACAATGGTGACACTTGTGGGCTGCCCATATCGCAGCTCACTATGTGGTACTGTGTGCGTACTACACATGTTGTTCCAATGCATACCTCATATGCCTCCATTGTAGAACCGTTGTATACACAGCTGACCACACATGTTGCAATAACAAGTACTGTGGTTTCATGTCTGTGTATCATTATGTGTGAATATATTGCACATGGGTGGCGTGTGTGAATGCATGGTGGTGCGACCTGCATATCATGACTGGAACAAACATCAGGTGTGCAAGTGTTAACTGGCCATGTGGCAAATAGATCTATACTGTAACATGCCTGATACTGATGACAGTCTCACCTGCAACGGACCCATGTCTGTGCAGCACGCCAGAGGTACCTGTATAGGGGTGACACATCAGTATGAACATTATCCATGACTGTATGGCAGCCACAGGTTGCACTGTGCATGTGCACACATTCACCTGTGTAATAGCATATAGTATGCACGTGTGTGCATACACAACGTAGCATACTGTAGTATGCAGCATGTGTGTCCACATACCTGGCATATGTTGTTACTTTACATTATGTACAGTGACACATGCAACTACATGGGATATAATAGCCATATGTGGATTACTGACTTACCAGGCAACTCCAGGCTCATTGGTTGGGAGACACTCACCTCCACGATGGCAGCTAGTGTTTCTGGATGCTGTTCCCTGGGTGTCCCCAGACTGGCCAGTAGCTCCTCGGTGTGTGTGAGTGGGGGCTGGGTTTGTGACCCACCACCTGTTCCACCTTGTTCCCTGGTGATTGCAGTGGCACGCTGTTTTGCATGTCATATCAGGTCCATGCAGTGTCTGCGCACCTGCTGGTAGGTGCGGTTATGGCCACCCACATCGTTCACCCTCCTGCGTAGATCCTGCCACAGGTCATCCCGCTGCTGGGCATGCTGTGGCACATGGCTGAACAACAAGTCATAGTTGTCATGGAGCTGTGGGATGAGGACATCATCCTCCTGGCGGGTGTATGCTGGGAGGTGTGTACGGGGCATTATCTGTAAAACATAATGATGGCAACAGGTCACAGTTTCAGAGATGTACAGAGATACTGCTGCACATACATTTCTATGACATCTACTGCATCTGCACAGTTATCTTTGCAAAGCACCATGACACTGACACGACTGAAGTGTTTGTGTCACACATGTCACACCCATTATGCATTGGATATCATCACCATATATGTGTGTCACCTCATTACAGTGTTCATACTCCATGTACATGCTGTCTTGCTGTGGGCATGTCATGTCTATTTGCCTGCACTTGTGTTCTTACCTATCTGCCCATGCCTCAATGTGTCCACGGTACTACTGTTGACCTGGATGCTGTGTACATGTCACATATCAACACAGACACAGCCGGAATGGACTTGAGCAGTGACAATGCACACATACGCATGGACACCTGTACATGCATGTGTTTTGCCATATACATCTACACAGCACTGTACAACTGTTCAACATCCTGACATGGATCACCTGTATTACACATGTGATAGACATGAGGCAATGGATAGTCAGACAACATTCGCAGGGATGGTCATCAACCATAGCATGTGCGGGCATGGTTTCCACGCTGTTACAGATGGCCATTGTGCCACCGCAAGCTGCATCAGTGCCACATTACTAATCCAGTCAGTTGATAGTACATCTACCATGCGGCCATCACACCATGTATGACTGGGATGACATCTGCAGCTTTAATGGACAGGGTTGCATGGTATGGTGGGAGTATGTCACATATATGACACAGGGATCTGTCCAGCCTGTGGCAATCCTAGCATTAGGATGGTGGCTGTCCATGACATATGTCATATAGATCAGGATATGGACATGTAGCATGTCCATCATCATGGTGTAGCAAATGTCCTTCTGCAAGGTAGACAGCATGCTGCATAGTGGAAGTGTGGATTGTGAAGGCTGTTATCGCACATCCATGCATAGCCATTACCCCTTACAGGTGGTATGTGATCCAATATTGGTCACCACAGTGCTGTATATGCCTGGCCACTGATCTCCGTGCTCATGGATGGCACCCTGACATGACATGGGTACCTCAGATGACTACCTAAGGGGCCTGGAGACGTCACCATGTCGGGGGTGCACTGCACAGCACCATCCCTTACACAGTGTCTATGATGTTGACCACAGCCTAGGTAGCAGTTTATGGGTACAGTGATGTTCACCTAGCAGTGACACCATTGGTATCATCCATCAGACTGTGCACATATGCCACACACCTCACACACACAGCCCATTCTGTATGTTGTTCACAACACTGACACAGCTACACTGATAGGTCATGGCCATTCATATCCTTACATACACAGATGCCTAACATTTGTGTGTGTGGTATGGGCTACAATGAGGGTGGGGTACAACACATTAGCCCTGTTCTACTGTATCTGGCACAGATGTGCTGTGCACATGTCACTCTTGCACCATTTGTAGTTGTGGGTCTGACAACAGGCCACTGGTGGAACACACCTGTGACATGCAAAGGTATTTGTAATCAAATATCCGTGCTATCTTGTACATCTGTACTGCTAACATCTACAGTGCTAATGGTTCATGGACATGCACACCATACTCAGCAGGGTTATGGTGTGGTGCCACCCTAAATGACTGTCATCACCACTTGTGGGTTGATATTATCCAACACCCTATCTGTATTGTATGGTCATGCTAGGCACTTGTTCAGAACATGTGAGCATGTCATGAGCTAATGATTACTATAGCGCCCATTCCACACCATTTCCCACAGGTACACTGGCTGTCCTACACTTCCCAGCTTGCTTAATGTACGACAGCTGTTGTACACACGTAACGCACACATCCTGTGGGACATGGTTGTAAATGCAGGCATGTCCAACTGTCACATACCAGTGCTACTGCATGTCTATATGAGGGATATGTCGTACATGTGGCAATAGAGCAATTGTCTCGTGTACACATTCAATGCTCACTTCCCAACATACGGCACTACAGCCTGTGGGGGATGCACGTCTGCAGCTGTGCTGGGCCCATAGCTCTCAGGTGTACCTCATTATGGGGAACGTACCTAATTTGGGGTTCTAAAAGGTGCATGTTCCTCAAGGTTCCACATTGGAAGGGTCTGTCACACATTCATTGTTGTACATAGTTTACCTGCTAGCCATGGCTAGATAGATGAGAATCATAGTAATTCATTGGAATATCTGTTTTATACATAAAACCAGCCTATTTTAGCCATCATATGGCCTGCCTAGTTGACGCTGTTAGTAAGCCAGTTGTAAGTGTTCCACGTTTCGCCCATTTGTCACACTGTATGAGGACTAATGTTCCTCATTTTGGGGACAGGAGGCTGACAGCTATGGCTGGGGGTAATGCTGTCACCAACCCTGACTGCACCTGACAGTCATTTGGGGATGTGTAACATTCTCAACACACCCCACCCATCACATAGTCTCACATAATCTACACCACTGGCCACACCTATGAGGACAACCTGTGCAGTACGTCTCCATACTCACTGTAGGCACCAGAGGTAGCCCCCATCATGGGAGACGACATCACCAGCTTATAGCCCACAGACTCATGTGTGCCCACCACATACAGCCAATAGTGTGTTATACCATTCACAACACACCAGTCATAGCTGACTCTGTAGGGTGTCACACTGCAGTTCCACACAGCAGGCTACACAAGGCGTTAGTCACTTACATGTTGCTGTCGGGTAACTGCTTCTGCAACATAACATATGCACCCATGCCACACCTCACCAGGTACGATATGTCTGTCATTCACCATGTTAGTGTGACTGCCCTGTGATGCCACTTCACAGACTACGTGTGCAGGGACATGCAATAGCTCACCAGTCTTATAGCCCTGAGGGTGTGGGCCTAGCCCTGGGGAGCATTTTGCATTTGTCCAGACACGATACCACTGTACAATGACCGACTGTGTCACTTCAACAGTTGCCTATGCTCCTATTTTCATTCCACAGGCATGTGTTATCTGTCCGCTATGACTGTCCTGGTCAAACACAATGCTGTGGCACAGATGACTTGCACCTGTCGGCCCTGGGAGTACAGCTCACATGCTAGGCTCTTGCTGCTGCTATACTGCCTGTCCTGCACAGTTTCCTATAACTGTCACTGGCAGGGCGGTAACTGGCATGCGTGACATGGGGTCATGTGACACATTGCTTGCATCTTCCCCTGTGACGCACGCAGGCAAGGCACACCTTATAGTGCACCACTCCAACATCTCTGCAGTGACTAGGACCTGCCTGTAGGCTCTGCAGAGCACACCTGCAGTGACAGGTTATAGACGGACCATACCTTCCAGGCACATACCTGGACCGGCACACTCACAGCTGAGGGGTTCCCATATCCCACTATGTTTTGCACACATCCTGGCAAGTTGCTTAGCACAATGCATCAGAGGTGCTCCACGTGCAACTAACTGTGTCCGGGACCGCTATACACATTGTAACAAGTGACAGAGTCAACATCATACCCCACGGGTAACATACCTTCTATGGTGGTATAGTGGACAGTGGGCCTCAGCTACTACTGATGTGTGACTGACACTACCCCACACTTCACTGGGATAGCCACTCATGTACTGACACATCCATGAGTCATACCCTCCACTCTGCTGGATCAACACATACACAACACCTCCAAGACCTACATTACCCTTGGCATGGACACTACCACCATGTGACTGGTGTTACACACCTGGGGTTATCCTCTCATTGGTGGATTCCGAACATATGCTAATCTACCTTGTTAGCCACATCCCGGAAACACACCCATCACAGCATACACAGTACATGTGTACTACTACACCTACTACAGACGTCTTCTGACAGCGGTTGTTAACATCATGACACCCATGCAGATGGACAATGCACATACAAATGCTGACACATACCCCAGTGCACTTAATTAGCATGTACACAACTGCATGGATCATGCTATTCCACACAGAGCCATGATGGTACACACCAGATAACAGACGCCACTCTGGTGGTCATGTTCCATGGACATATGATGTACAACAACAGGTGTAGGCTGTTGCACAGTGGTGTACATTCCCATGTGTGGGGTGGCTCACTGGTCAGCCATGGTGGAGCCACAGGGTCCCTCATCACATACTCCAAGACTAGCTACGTAAACATGATTGCCACACATTCCGGGGTGTACCACCAGGCATTATGGTGGTATGTCAGTATTCGATGCCAACACCCACATCTGCTGCCACATACAACAGTCACTCAGGAACATTGCAGACCCAGGTATTGTTGGCAACATGCTGGAGGATGAATTCAATGCTGACAGTACACCCTCTCACTCACTACAGGGCCGCAATCCATACATGAACATTGTGGTGTCCCTGTGGTCACACCTACACAGTACTGACCTACAATCTATATGTCCTGGGACACTGGACCCATGTCACCTTCCAACGTCCCAGGCTGTGATGTCCACCAACCTCTGAATTCCTTGTCTCCCCACTAGGCCACCATATTCAGTAATAGCCTTGTTTCAGACATTGTAGACCCTGAATGGCACACAGCAGCATTTATCACACTACACACAGGTGGCACCGCATTGCATGAGTGGGACTATAGTCCTACACACCTGACTGGACTGTTCTGCGTGGCTATGGGGCACATCGTCAAGGACATCATTCTCAGATACATTGTTGGTCTCCCGTCCTCTGCTGCCATCCAGGTTGGGCTTGTTAAGGCCAGAGCATGGCCCCTACACATGGTGGACTCCTTCCATACAGTTACCAGGGCAGTTGCTGATGGTACAGGAGTCCACACATCCTACATTGTCCTCTCATTGCCTTTCAGCACCATTCCCCATTCTGGTATTAACAACATACACATCCACCTGCACATCGTACCCTGTGTCTCAGGATGTTATGCTATGTGGCTCATGGACAGGACACACAGTGAGGCCAGCATACCATAGTACCTACTACATGTCAGGTACTTTGGCATACCACAGTCCTCGGTCATAGGGCCCCTCATGTTAAGTATATGCTTCCCTGCGGAACAGGCTGGCACAGGGGACTTTCCCTGCCTAGCTTTAGAACCCCTACATACCGGGTGCCATGATTGCTCCACCAGCTGATACTGACTCCAACCATACGGGTGTCGCTGTGACAGATACATAATATGACTATCATGGCATCAAGCTGCATGACACAAGGTGCATGCACATCTCCTTTGCATTATACCATTCACCCACTGACTATCACATGGATGGTAGTCCCCTACATACATATCACATTGTACATGTTTGCAGTACACACATATGTCGCACCCACTGCTGTGGTTACCGTATTGCCACTGTGGCGTGGATATCCTCCTACGTGGCCACACCTATCTGTACTGGGTGTGTAACTGGTACATAGGCACCCATTGTACCTCTGAACTCAGGACATCTACACACATTCAAGGGTACACCACCCCATTTAGGGTGTATCTTACACGACAGCTACAGCTTTACATGCCACAACATTAACACGCCATGACGTTTACTGAGCTCCGACAGTTTAAATATGCGGCTGCACTATGGACACCACATCTGTACACATTTGCATACTACATACTCAGGGGTGACCTCTGCTGATCAGACAGGGCCCATGTCCACAACATTATTGATGGATATACTCCTCATATGCAACATAAGCAGAGGCCACTGTGAGCAACATGCTCATGGATATGTGCACACACGCCACAATGAGTGGGATGTGCTTCTGGGTTACAGTCCCAAACAGGACACTCACCATGCTGTGGAACATAAGTCCTGTGTACATCACGTAGGGACACTCAGTAGCACCGTTCATGTGATACCTCCCTTGGTGGTTGGGAGACACATGTAGGCCTGGGATCACTGCAGTGGCTGTACTGTGCAGTGGTGCAGGTGACACCTGGCTCTGCTCTTCACAGGACACTACCCTGGAGAGGTGCCACTAGTGTGAACACTGTAGTTGTGCTTACACATGGACTTGACAGACTGCATAGTACCCCACTATGCACCTGTGCAGCTATTACATGTCCTTTATGCATGGTTACTTGGTAGCCCTTCCATTTAGTTTAGCTATCATGCTATTACTATGTCCCATACCTACAGGCCATATGTATCCTGTTATTGTACATACCAATAGACGATACCTGTGGTATGCATGATATGCCTGTTATGCTGTGTAGACTATCTGTCATATCTACCTATAATACTATACATTACACATATTTCACATAGTATCCCATGATGCAAAACACACTTGCTCAGCGGGACCACCTTACATATGTCATTAACGTTATTTACCCACACACATGCGTGCTGTGACAGTATATCAACATATACTATCCCCTGCTATGGCACGTCCTTGTTAGACATACCCTACCACTGACGGCGGGTTGTATGGCATTGTTCTGTTTAATGACCTCATGTAGCATCCCTTCTGGTGTCTGTGCTATGTACCTTGTGTCCCACTGCTGGACGCACAGATTCTACAAGCGTTAGTATGCTCAGCAAGACATCACTACATCAATACCTTTCCCCACTTTATGCATTGCAGACACGTTTAATTAATGCAAACCAGGCTATACATACAGTAAAACTAATGAATACAGATCATGCTATACATAACCTTACATATCGGGTGTTCTACATACCTTATTGTCATTACGGCGTTTCGTTTCTATCTCTCTCACAGTGTTTCAACTGTTATTCGGTATGAGCATATGGTTTGAATGTCTGGCAAGTCATCCTTATATACGTCGATACCTGAAACATGTGGATTCTTCCCACCAATTGATGCTCCTGAGTGACTAATTACTTGGATATCAGCTGTGCAGCTACTCCATTCGCCAATTACGCGGCGACAGTGGGGTATAATTGGATTCTCCACTTGGGCGTTGCCTATTTGCCCTACCTTCAGGGAGACATTCTGTATTGTGTTTTGTTATGTGTAACTGCAACTGCTATTCATGGAGACAAGTATAGTTTCGATTCATGTCCCCCGTGGATTGTGTGTGACAGGTAGAGTATTTGGTTCAACATGTGGGTGTACCTGTCATCCCGACGTCTCATAACAGAGTATTGCAATCAAAACCTGTAACGTGGCTGTTTGTTCCATTATACAACGCCTGCAATTTTGCATGTCACCTTTAATTGTGTCTCTCACACGGTATGTTGAGGGTTCTGCAGATGTAATTGACTGACTGGATGTTTGTGCTGCTATTACAGTTTGTATTGCTTTAGTTTCTAGTGTGGGGGATGTCGGTGGTTGTACGTAACATATACGGTTTGTGGGCCTTGCATTTCTACATATTCCATATATATGTGTGTGGGCTCCATTCCTAATTAGAGAGCTAACAGTTAGTAGACTTATGTTACGGGATTGTACATTGGACCATTGTTAACTGGTTTCTACATCGTCTGCAGGTGAGCTTGCTACTTGTATACCTCCGTAATTGCAGCGATATATCAGGGGATATGTGTAGGTGACAGCTATCCCTTATATTTCTGTCCCAGATATTTGCAGTCATTGTGGTTGTGTTGTTAAAAGAGCCTGTTTGCCATGGGTTGCCACCTTATCATATGGTCATTGTTGGACACTTGTGGGACACAAAGCATTGTTTACAGGCCAACACGTAGCCACGGTCAGTGCACAGGTAGCATATACTTTCATCCTCAATACATACCTATTGTTGTGTGACTTTGGATACTTATCATATTGCATGTAACATTAAAGTTTCTTACATACAGGCATAACTATTAAATACGACTGTTACATTATATATGGGACATATTTATGTCCTACCATCTTGGACATTTGCCCTTTGTACTGTTTTATGTCAGGACACACCTGCCCAGGGTGGGGATGTCCCTCCTACTGTGGTACAGGTAGTAACCGTATACCTACGGCTAGCTATACCCACACCTACCATACTGATCTGCCTCTGACTTGGCACCAACATACACATGTTGCGGACACACACACACATTACAGTCACACAGAAATGCATACGGCACCCTCAACGCACACTTACACAGACTACGGCACTCACAGACACAGTTGAACACAGTACCTACGTGGACCGTGACACCGTCAGCAGTGAGTAACTGTCCCTTCATATCATCATACTATTACTCGCGGATGTACTGTTCCGGTACTGTGTTCTATCGGTCTTTCAGCCTTGTGGTTACGCATGTCGGTATGTTACACATTCCATGGTTGGCGGTATCCTATTTATTTGTACCTCCAAGATGTTATGAATATCGTTGAACTATCTTTTATATTTGCAGAGATCGCTGAATCCATCTATATCACCATATATCCCTCTATTGCCCTTTCTATCTGTATTATATATATGCATATGTGTACATATATATATATATATATATATATATATATAGATATCAATATATACATCTATATATATATTGATATCTATATATATATATATATATATATATATATATATATATATATATATATATCTGGCGGGGAACATGACAGGCACACAGCACCACCATATGCTGTAAGACTCATGTACTGTTCACGTGTTGGCATTCCGTGTTGCACTGGCTGTTGTGTTTACAATGTTTGAGGGATGCCTATGTAGGAGTCACACATTGGGCCACCTATACATTACAATTTACAGGTGGTCATGTTTGTATGCCATCCATTTTACTGTGTGTGCAGGTGGAGAGGTGTCAGTCCGTAGGGGCCTACACGGTCAGTGTATGTGCTATACGTTCCCTCTTTGCCAAGGTGTAGGCATATTGGGCACGCCTCCGTCTGCCTACTGGGGCTGGCACAGTGTGTTCATGGTCTGAATCCCTCTGTGCCTGTACTGGCCTTGGCAATTGCGGTGGGCTATAAGGGCCTTCACCATTTTGTCCCTGCTGTAGCTGCTTCCGCAGGATCATATTATGTAGCATGGCACATACTATGATGATGTGGGCACACGTGCCTGGAGAGTACTGCAAGGCTCCACCAGATGTATCCAAGCACCGGAACTGTGATTTCAGCATCCCAAACACATGCTCTATGATGATTCTGGTTTGTGCGTGTGCCTCATTATGGCATTCTTGCATGGGTGTGTGTGCATTTCTGATGGGAGTCATCATCCACGGCTCCAGTGCATAGCCAGCATCCCCCACGAGATGGCCATGTGGGATGTCTCCCCTGACAAATACCTGATACAGCTGTGAGGCATGTCAGATATGGGAGTCATGGTAGCTTCCAGGGCTGCCAGCACACACATCCATGATAATGCCCTGGGCATTGCAAACGACCTGGCAGTTGATGGAATGGAATCCCTTGTGGTTTATGTAGCGCATACCCTGCTCACCGGGTGGTGACTTGATTTGTATGTGCGTGCAGTCTATCGCACCCAGTACCTCTGGGTATTGTGCCACACGGTGGAAGTGACGCATATTGCTGGCCAACTCCTCCTGAGTTCTGGGGAAGTATATCTGCTCATTGGCATGTGGTAACATGGCATCCAGGAACTGGTGTAGTACCCTGGATGCTGATGCCTGTGAGATACCCATTATATCTCCAGTTGGCCTTTGAAAGGTACCTGTGGCCAGTATTCGCAGGCTTACACATACCTTCGTCTCCTCCGAGGCCTGCGGTGGTTGTCGGCATCATCCTCCACAACACCGTCAGTCTCTAACACATGCTGATGAATCACAGCTATGGCAGCTCCCAACATGTACATTTTAAAAGTTCCCCGTGTGTTTACACCTATGGTGCGGTGTTTGGGAATACACAGGTGTGTGTTGGGTGTTTACACACTTTATACTATTGTGCTGTGAACACCAATGATGTCATAGGGTGTGTATGTACGTTCGTAGCTACAGGTTATGTTATGTGTTTTACTGCCGGAACTACTATTGTGATGCCCTTGGTGTTGAATTACATTTGCCTGCCGTGGATTACCTCTTGACCTTCCCTTTACATGTCTGCGTGTTGCACCTACCATTTTCTGGCATGCATCCTGCAGCCTACTTTCATTTGTGCTTTCCTGGACCTGGCGTATCTTGCGTTATGTGTGCTACTGCCGGTCTGCTGTCGATTTGCTTTGCTCTGCTGTGTCAGGTCTCCTATCTTTGCAATCCCAATACCTCCCCTCCTTTGTTTGCATTCACATGCCTCCCCTATCCTGTTTTGCAGGTTTCTGCAAGCGGACTTGTCAGCTGCCGTCGATTGGCCTTTGTGGGTTGATTGGTGTTGATTGCTCATTAGTACTCCAATTATCCTACTTCCGCATTTCCTTTCCTTCCCCTGACCTTCCTGTTTCTGCTATTGTTTGCAGCGTGTGCGTCCGATTACTGGGTTTCGGGCACGTTTTCATCCTCGTACACATGCGCTTTTGGCCACCATGTGTGCTCTCAGCTAAACAATTCCTCCCCACCCCTATCCTGCAGCTTTGCTTAGCAATGGACAGGCCAGATTTGCAATGCTCCAATGTGCTTAGTGCTACAGTGGCACACCCCTCTGCTGATGTCATGTATCTCCTCTGAGCCACTCCTCGGTGTTATACCGCTGTGCCATATGGTACAACCTTCCTCCAGTGGGACATTTGCGATTCAGTATTATCTGGCTCATTTGCATGGCATTGACTACTAATTCATGGTTACCACGCCAAACACTATCGCAAGCCTTTAGCAACCCTTGCACCTTGGTTGTGGTGTTCCATACCTACCATTGTGTGTTATGCTGTAAACCTGATTTCTATTACGTTGTAATTTTATGACATTTTTATATTATTTCTTTATGCTACAGCTTCCGCACACATGCCCTGCGGTTCTGCTGTGCGTTACTGTGGACATGACATTAAATGTTGTTATTTACATGTTGTGCATCTTTTCTTATGCCATTGGCTGTGTATTTCGCCATTGGCATATGTTCATGTTGTGATACCTGGGTCTGGCCCTCTTCCATAGCTCCGATGTTATGTTTGGAAAATGTAAACCGTGTTTTTTGGTTTACATTTCCGTGGGCTTACGCTACGCCTGCACCCCTTCATGAATCGCTATATGCCTTCATTTGCATGGTGCAACACTGCACATGGGGTGATTTGCATACCTACGCCGGGGGCTGCGCAGATCTGGCGTACGCCGGTAGTGCACGTGGAATTAGATCGTACCTGAATCGCTCGGCGGCCATATTTGGCGTTATGATGCCTACGCTATGCGTGTGTCTGGCGCAAGCTTCATGAATCCCGGGGATTGTCTATACTCGAAAAAATGTGCAAAAAATCATATTTATATCTAGTAAAATCTTTGTCATTACGAATAGCAAATTCCAATTCAGCCAGATCAGCTTTCAAAACATTCATTAGTGCAACATAATTCTGAACAAGCAATTACATGAATTCAACACCTTGTCGGTCGAAAAGTTTTAATAAGTCCTTGTGAAACGCTGAATTATTAACAAGACCAGTGGGAAAACGCCACTGCCTTAAACCCTTAGGTACCTGTTGTCTGTCAATACATTCAGTGAGGTATTGCACCTCAATTTGTAGTTTCTTAAATTTAAACAACTTAGAGTCATACATTTTAAGTCTATTAATTAAGTTATTTTCAATGTCATTGTTGTTCGTGTTGTTCATTGACTCCGGACGAAGCGACCCATTCAACAGTGAAATCGGGTCCTTCAACCAGTCTTCTAAAGACGGTAAAATAGCAGAGTTACTTACTGCAAGATTAACGGTAGCAGAAGTCCTGTTCGCATTACCGCTGTTGGTTTTCAGTCTATCTGAATCCACAAATGGCGTAGGGCTCCAGCAGGATGATGGAACTTCTGTATAGTGATGTCTGTCTTGAGGTCTCACGAAATGAGATTAATATAGCATATCGTAATATTGACCTGGAATTGGAAGAGCTGTTATTAAATGGGCAAATTATCTTAGAAACTCATAATTATATGCTTATAAGCCATCCTAAAATACCCACAATTTTTGGCATACCAAAAATTCATAAATCCTTAGAAAACCCACCATTAAGACCAATTGTGGATGCAAAAGCCTCAAAAACTTATATTATTGCTAAGTTCATTGACAATATGACCAAAAACATTCTGGATTCACGTAGTCTTGTGATTAGGGACTCATGGGACTTTCTTACTAAAGTTAAGCAGGACATGTTTTTTGATAGTAACATATTAGTCACTATTGATGTTTGTGATCTCTTTTCAGTTATTCCACAGCAAATTGGCCTTGAATGGTTTTATTATTATTTATGTGCCAATTCAACACTTAATCATAACACCATTCTGACTTTACGAACATGTATGGAAATAATATTAGAGAATAATTTTGTGACCTTTGAAGGGCATCTTTTTAAGCAAAAACAGGGTGTTGCAATGGGTGCGTGCTGTGCTCCAGTGTTTGCCAACATTGTCTTGGCACAATGGGAGGACCTGCTTGTTACCAACTCGGAATTTAGGACTTCATGGGTATTGTATGGGCGATACCTAGATGATATAGTCCTGTTCTGGAAAGATAGTGAGGACGACCTGAAGAGGTTCTTCACCTATATTAATGGAACTACAAGTTTTCTTAAGTTTACTATGAATAGCAATGTAGAACCGATTAATTACTTAGATGTTACCATCAAGAAAGATTTTGAACACGATTGTTTTGTTTCACAACTATATAGGAAACCTACCTATTCAAATTCACTATTGCATTATACAAGCGCACACCCATTGCACCAGAAAAAAGCCCTAGTTAAGGGCCAATATGTAAGACTGGCCAGAATGGTGTCTGACTTTGTGGATTTTCTTAGTGAATGTGAAACATTAAAAAACATGTTTTGTAAGAGGGGGTACCCTGAATCCTTTGTTATAGATATTTTTAATGAAGTTAAGACTAAAAGAATGAATGGTAATTTTCTTGCACTACTAGGGCAGGTGTCCACCAAAAGTCATAATGACTGTAAACCTTTAAATTTTGGACGGGTGCTTACACTTACTTACACATCCAATTTTTATGACATTAAAAACATTATTTCCAAATATTGGAAAATATTTGATGTTGACCCTGAATTATCAGGGAAATTTGGTATTGAACCGCAAGTGGTTTACAAAAGAGACACTTCCCTTAAAGGACTGTTTGAAAGGCAAAAATTTGACATCCACAATGGTGGTACCTTTAAGTGTGGGAGGTGTGCCCAATGCCCTTATGTTATGGACAGAGAAAAAATCAAGCTCAAAAACTTTGGATATATTTCCAGTTCAAAAAGGATGTACTGTTACAATAAAGGGGTTGTGTATTTGGCCTTGTGTAGATTCTGTGCAAGTTTCTGTGTAGGTAAAACTAAGAATGCCCTAAGGTTAAGGATTTATCAACATTTATATATCAGAAACAAAAATGAAAAGAATGCACTATATAAACATTTGGTTAGTGAACCTACCCATTCCTTCCTGTTCTTTATATTGGAACAGGTAGATCTGGGACCTCGTGGGGGACCCTTGAATGAGTATTTGGAATTTGTCGAACTCAAATGGCAAATTAGGCTTGATGCTTATCATGCTCCTGGATTAAATGATAGAATTTCTTTATCTTTTCTGTTGAAATTAAAATCTATGTTTTTTTTATTTAGTTATATATATATTGTTTAGGGATGTTTTAAACTTTTTATATGTATTATTGTTTTATATTTGGCTTGCATTAAGTATTTGCAGCCTTGTTAATGAAGGAAATGATGTCAGCTTATTTGTGATTGGGTAAGCAATGTATTTAAACAGGTGCTAATTTCAGTATTTTGTATTCTGAGGAAGTCATCTACCAGACAAAAGCGCTTAATACTGCTGTGTTTGCTTGCACTGTTTTATCTTGGATGAATATTGTCTGTATTTTTCTGGATTTGGAGTTTTCTGCTTATAAAGGATTTACCACCTACCAAGCATTGCTTTTGTCTTGCAACAGCTGCCTTTTATTTTTCATTGTTTGTAAGACTCTACCTGTTTTCCTAATATGATAAACATGTTCTTTTATGTGATCAGCCAGGGCTCTGTTTTCCCAACATAAAATTTAGTACACAGTGTGCAAGAAGCTAAATAAATTATGTGTTCTGAACTACAGGTTGCATATATATTAAATGTATATTCTTTCTTTTGATCAAGATGTAAAAACGGGTTCCTATTACGTGACCGAAGACACATTCTGCCGAATGCGTCTTGATCGAATGTAAAAGAACGAAAAGGCAAAATAACGAAGCGGCTTTTAAGCAAATTCTTTCGCTGGGAAATAATTCACTTGGCCACTTCTGTTACTTTGCACAGTTGCACAGCCCCCCACTATATGTAATGTTTTAAAGTTTTTTTTTTTTTTTGGAAAAGGTTCTGAGGTTTCGACATTGTAAGCTTTCGCTTACATGAGGTCAATTAATCATCATTCGCCTTTTTAAGCATTCGATGATGCAATATAGACCCTGTGAAAACACATTGGCAGTGTTAATATACTTGCAAGCAGCACATCTACCACAGAGAAATGTTCTCGTATCTACTCTCTCAATTCTATGAGTTTTAGGGTAACAAAGAAGGTTCTTAAGAGATGCCATCTTTTTATATATAAAACTTGGTTTAGTGTCTAAAATTCCCATAAGACTTTCATCAGTCATTAGAGAGTTCTAATGTCTCTCAATAACTCTCTAATACCTAACATTGGGCAGGATTCACGATGACTTGCACGGAGTCCAAGAGCTGTGTAAGACTCCATGCAGCCATCGCGATCCAGGAACAGCCCGAAATCCCGTGTAAGAGAAAGCTAAAACGACTCTTACACGGACAGGGCATGGATATGCTAATCACCCCACTTGCAGCTGAAAGGCATGCAAATGAGGTAGATTAGCAATCCACGAAGCTGAAACCAGCCCGTGTAAGAGTTGTGTTAGTTGCAGAAATGTACTCAGTTGACAACTGAATATGTTACTGCAAATAACACAATGGAGCCATGACAGCTCCAAATAAACTGTGCAAATGTTACAGACAGCATGCCAATGGCCAAATATGCAGCCATTTGGCATGGTAAACTGATGCAAACATGAAAAAAAAAATTTTTTTTTTCAGAGATCGGCGATGTTTAAATGCAGCGCAGCCCCGCGCAAACAGGCTGCGCTATATAAAACTGAAAAATGAAGGTTAGAAACCCACAAATGTGGGTTTTATGTAATGCATGAATTTGCAATGCAGGGACTAGCAGACCAAAAACAACATGGCCACCGTCTAGTGGTTGCTAAGGGGGGAAGCTGAGTGAAAGACATGTAACTAAGCATTAGTAGGCAATCCTATGTAAATGAATGGTAGGATAGTGAATCACACTGTCACATAGCAAATGAGCACAGTCCGTGTAGTGTAAGAGTTAGATAAGGGGGAGTAACAGAGTAGGAGATAGGTGACATCACAGGGGGGAATGTCAGGAAGAAAGCAAGCTCATTAGAGCAAAATGGTATGTGAAACATATCAATCACACAGCAGAAAAAGAGGAGTGTCAACAGATAAGCATGGAAAAGTCAAGAAATGGAAGGTGTACACTGTGGCCAACACCAAAGTTTCTTGCTGTACGTGCATGCGTGCGTGTGCACGCTGGGAGGCGCGAGTAAGACAGCGTGCGTGCGTGTAAGGCAGAGTAAGCATGTAGGAGCCTGTTTAAAGGTCTGTAGACCTGTTTGCGCTGGTGTGTGTGCGTTTTAACCCGAATAAGCAGAGTCTAGTCCGTGTAAGCATGTGTGCACGTGTGGTAGCCACTGTGAGCATGTTTTCGCTGGTATGCGCACTGCTCCCCCATGAGGAAACAGAGAGGAAAAGGAAGCAGAAGAAATAGTAGGAAACTAGCAGGGAATACCTGTAGAGGTAGCAGGTGAAAACAATTAGAAGCAGGCAATTACACAGGCAGAATACAAGCCCAGCCCAGCACTTAAAACACTGCAAACTGCATTGCAGTATGTTTCTCTCAAGAGATACTGCAAGACAGGAGTAAGCTAGTAGAAGTGAAAACTGAAAAAGCTGCACTCAGACCAAACATGCTAGGGGCTGCCATAGCTGTCATAAGGAGACATAGGAGACTTTCTGAGGGTGGTGACAATGTAAATGCTGCCAGACAACCCACAGTGAGGATACGGAGAAGACTGTACAGGCCCAGGGTCACCTACCAGGGGTTACATGAGCTGGAGATAGGGGAGCGCTATAGAGTGGACAGAGACCTCCTGCAGCAAATTGTTGAGCTGTGCAGGCCACGCCTCACACACAGAACCAACAGAGGGGAACCCATCCCAGTGGAAACCAAGGTATGTGTTAGCCTAAGAATACTAGCAACAGGTACCTTCCAGAGACCAACTGGTGATATGATGGGGATATCACAGGCATCAGCCTCCAGGGTACTGCACCAGTTCCTGGATGCCATGTCAGAACATGTCAGTGATCATGTATATTTCACCAATGCCCGTGAGGTATTGGCCAGCAATATGTGTCTCTTCCAGCAAATAGCGGAATACCCTGAGGTAGTGGGTGCAATAGACTGCACGCACATACGCTTCAAAGCACCAGCCAGTGAGCGGGGTAGGGCCTACATTAACCGCAAGGGCTTCCCCTCCATCAACTGCCAGGTCGTCTGTGATGCCCAGAGCATAATAATGAATGTGTGTGCTGGCTGCCCTGGGAGCTACCATGATTCCCATATCTGGCATTTGACGCAGCTGTACCAGACATTTGCCAATGGGGACATCCCACATGGACACCTAGTGGGGGATGCAGGTTATGCACTGGAGTCATGGCTGATGACACCCATCAGAAACTCACACACACCTGAACAGGAACGCCATAATGAGGCACACGCACAAACACGTAATGTAATACAGCATGTGTTTGGGCTGCTCAAGTCATGGTTCCGGTGTCTGGACACATCTGGTGGAGCCTTGCAGTACTCACCAACTACATGTACCCAAATTGTCATGGTATGTGCTATGCTACATAATATGATCCTGCAAAAACAGCTGCAGCAGGACCAGCATAGGGCCGGGCCACACAGCCCCCCACCATTGCCAAGGCCATCACAGGCAGAGCGTGACTCGGAGGAGGAACAACCTGAGCCTGCCCCAGTAGGCAGAAGGAGGCGTGCCCAGTATGCCCTGGCCTTGGCAAAGAGGCAACGCATAGCACATACACTGGCTCAGTAGGAACACTGGGAATGATACCCCTCTCTGACTCACTCATATAGTAACAGGGATGCCTAACATGACATAACCTGCTCACAAACATGTACAGGGAGTGTAGTATGTGCATCCGACAGAGGCAGCCCTGCAGCACCACCTGAGGCATGATTGCCATGCGTTAAGCAATGTAACACCATCTAGTATATGCAAACATGAAGACCCAACCTAACATCTCACCCTCACCAAGCATGATGCCACACTATGAAGACAACAAGATCAAGTACAATAATTGGCTGAGGTATTGCTGTTAGCAAGGGGGAACACATGGCTGACAGCCTGGGCTGACATGCCAAGCAAGACATGATGCCCCACCTGCTAGGGATGGCATGCACCCAGCACACCTGGTTGTGTAGATACTGGCAAAGGCTGCTGTTACCCCCACTGTGCCTGGAATAGGTAAGTCTGGAAACACAAACCCACCAACATAGGTAGCACAAGGGATAATAACCTGGACGTAAAGCTACCCAATGCCAGAAGTCTAACCTGCAAGGTGCATGCAGACCAAACCCACCAAAGCATGGAGAATGGTAATATGTGTTCTGTAACAGAAACCTAGGCAAGGCCCAGAAGAGCACCCAATACTACCAGGTTATGCCTCGTACCATGCTCTACAGTTCCAAAACATGGAACACACGACAATAGGAGTGTGGCTACCAGTAATTATCAAGAATAACCACACCCCCAGGTTGGTACCACAGCAAGAAGCAGCATGGACTATCCACAGGCGAGTAACACTGTCTCAAACTGTGTACCTGTTTGAAGCCTGCTACAGACCCCACACACAAACCCAGGTACCCCAGCCAGCCTTCCTGAAGACACTTCAGAGTATGAATGTCCCAACAAATACCAAACAAGGCACACACAAAGTATGACATAGGTGGCAATCCATTATGTATGGAAGAAGTAGTCATGGACCTAGGGACACAAGTGGACGGTAACTTGTCATGTGACACACACATTTCCAAGGTGGCCAAGAAGACCTGCTATATTGCCAACCTTAATATGAAAGGATGCACATGTAGAGCTACAGAGGTCACTGTGCCCCCATACCCTTCCCTTATCAGGCCCATACGTGACAACTATGCCCCAGTTCCCATGCACCTTACCTTACATATGCAGCAGTCAGAAAGACCCCAAATGTGCCCCACCAACATGATAAAGGGTCCAGACATTGGACATCTGCAGCCTGGCTGAAGAAACCACAGCCCAATTCAGAAGCATACTGCACAGTCAGAGGTGATGTATGCCTGATGTACAAGGCCATGCCCAATCCAGAATGAATAGACATACTCCACTGCAGAAACCCCAAATCCAGCAGACACACCACAGTGAGATATCTGAACCTCTACACATAGATTAATAGGATGTGCTGGAGGGACAGATCCATAACCCAGAGGCTCAGGACACTCTGGAACAGAATCCCAGTCCATGATAGGCTGAGCTCAACAAGAGAAATCCGTTGAAGTGCATGGGAGATAGCAGGTGTACACTGGGGGCAATCCCTGTGTCACATCTAGGAAAGTAAACCCTACGTGGGCATGATATGCACATTGCAAGGGGTGTTGAGACCCACACACAGTCTGTCTGTGCTCAAACAAGGCCAGGGCAGATACCCTAGTATGAACCTATGAACCTATGATGATACAAATTGTGCAGGACACAAAGGATTATTACACAGCTGTCCTACCTGATGGTAGGAACCATGGTGGTAATCCACAGATATGCTCTGCAGCACTCTAATATCACAAACAATACACCAAACCCACACACATTGCCAACATCCCACCTAACAGATTCTTTGCAAACTCCCCACCAGCACCTAACTGCCAAATATCTATCCCAGGAGAGTGCTGGCCCCCGACATTGCAGATGCTGAGGTAACAGCCAGCATCCACAAAGCACAGCACACAGCATCAATGCTACCAGATGGTGTCCTGGGTTGTGTCCAACAAGTACTGTAAGAAGAATGGAACAGCAAATAGCATTACTGTGCACTATCAGTCCTACCACAGGATATGTACCCAAAGAGCGGTGTACAGCAACAGTGGTCCCACACCACAAAGGGGGTGCCTGAATGGATACTGCAAACTATCACCCCTCAACCCTGAATATCTAAGTTGGCAAAGTAATGTAGAGAATGATCATGGATCCCATGAATAACGAGATTGGGCACCTACAGACATTGGACCCTACCCAGTGTGGCTGTCATAGGGCAGATCCTGACCCGTACACATGTCTGACTCATGTGAAACATGCACCAAGCCCAGTGATGTGGGGAATGTCGATCACACAGCCTATCTGGACCTTGCTAAACCCTTCCATACAATACCCTAGTTGGCAGTACAGATAAGCTCACCAGCCTAACTATAAACCCCTATGCAAGTAGATGGGTTGCAAACCAGCTCAAGGACAGAACTGACCTGGCAGACATGCTGTAGCCATGGCAGACTGAAAACCAGGTACAACTGGCATCCCACAAGGCATGGTCCTGGGAACCCTCTTGTATGCTATATATGTCACATAGGTACAGGCCAACATGGAAGAACTCTGTCTGAACAGGTTTGCAGAGGACGACAAACTGGCCACCATATCGGACCTTTCAGCTGACACAAGCAACCTACAAAAGGCACACATAGAAACACACAAGTGGTGCCACAGCCATGTCAACAAGCTAAATGCAGAATAGGGTATGGTCAACCCCTGTGGAAACACAGTACATGGCCAGAAATTACCACATAGGTGTTAACCCAGTAAGTACATCAAGAGCAATAAGAGACCTGGGGACACAAGGTGATACATATCCTGCATGTGACAACCATGTGTCTGTAGTGGTTACAGAAACATACCATATACCCACCTAATCATGAAGGTAAGCACAGCTTGGTTAGGGTAGGTCAATGTGCCTCTCCAGTCATCCATCAGCAGCCTCACAATTGTGTACAATGGCCCTTCAGGGATGTACCATAGCAGACACCTGCAGCAACTGGAATGACCACACAAATACCCCACCAGGAGGATTGCAGAGCTGTAACAGATGCCATGTGTCACCTGAGTAAAGTAACTGCAGCTCCACACAGTGCCATACTGCCTAGCTGGAGGTGAACTGTGCCTGATGTATAGAGCCATGACCAACCTGGTATCAATGGACATTTGGCACCATGTAAACACTGAATGCTGGTGACCTATGCAGCTGACAGGCCTGAACCCCAGCACAGACATAAACAGGACATGCTGTACTGATTGGTCCACAACCCAGAAGCTCACTCCACTCACGACTAAACTCCCACTACAGGATATCCAGGGAGTCCCTCAGTGACTGTCATCCAGAGGAATCATGATGACTGGATGGGAGATGGCAGGTGTACCCTGGATATCACCTGTATGTCATGGGTAGACAGAGGCAAGGCACACTAACCGTGACATATGTCATGGCAAACACCAGTAAATGTGTGTTGAAGGACAAACACTCTCTGACTAGCATTACAAATGGACTAGGGCACATGGCCATTGTTTGTCACTGTCCACACAAGTTGTGGAATACATTAACAATGTCGGACAATCATGTACTAAGCTGTCCATATCTGAACAAAATACAACATGGTCATATCTGCACAACTGGCCCTCAACCAGTCTGGTGTGCTCACTATAACCATTACAAGCAGTGATAGGACTGAAACCGATTATACTGTCCACCACAGTGAAAGTTTTGCACCAGTACACTATACAACAATTCAACTGTTTGGTCAGCAGGAAAGGATGATGACAACTGTATGCAAACTATCCCATGGTGACCCTGCAGGCACAGCATAATGCCTGTTAGGTTCAGACACACAGCAGTTGGGCAGTAAGAACACAACCTGATGTCCAACACTCAACTGTACATGTGATATATAGATGGCGTCCACACACAAACAGAAATGTGGTGGTCCACAGATCCAAACATAAGGAAAGGTCACACTGGGCATGCTCACACACTTAGATAAATGAGATGTGGCAGTCAAGAAGCCATACAAACTGTGAACTGGGCATGGTCACACACTTAGGCCATGTCACAGTTCAGCAGTTGCACACACATATCTGGCATTTCTATGTGTTAACACAGGAACCTCCCACAATACAGACATCTGCCCAGTGCAGACAGTGAAATTACAACAGAGACATAAGAAAAGTACTGGATCCCGCTCATATGCAAACATCTCCCACAGTACACACATTGTTTATAGAGATAGGGAAGGCTATGGCAATAAAGACCCACAAACAGTATATGAGCAACAGATACGTGCATCTGACAGGTAAACATATGGCCGTAGAGTGCAATACCTGACCGTTGTCCCTAGGGAATACAGAAGGCTATCCAGAGTGTATTTGGCATCTGCCTCCACAGTACAGTAGGCCACTGTGCCTGTGCAAAGTTAATGCATAGATATGCTCTCCCCCTTACTTATGGATAGTAACAGATGTGCATACCTCTTCATCCATAATGATGTCAGCACACTATACATATGTCAGGAGCAGAAATTATACCCAGTAATGTGAATAGCATACTCCGCTACTGTGTCTCTAACAAGTGTCATAACATAGTTAGGTAGGGGCTTGAATCCTGCAAGTGCCCAGTGTGTGTATGCCTGTGTATGGGGGAGTAGTGTGTGCAATTCCATGTGTATGAGAAATGTCCCTTTTGGCAACTTTTACTACACAAAACATGCTGCATATTCCACTGTCTAAACACTGATGATGTCAGCACCCTATAAGTACAGCAGGAGAAAGCAATCCCCCCAGTAATGCAAACAGCGCGCTCTGCTAATGCATCTCTCACTAATGTCACAACATAGTTAAGTAGGGGTTTGATTCCTGCAAGTGCCCAGTGTGAATGTGTGTGGGGGAGTAGTGTATGAACAATGTCCCTTTTGGCAACTAGTACTACACAACACATGCTGCATATTCCACTGTCTAAACACTGATGATGTCAGCACCCTATAAGTACAGCAGGAGAAAGCAATCCCCCCAGTAATGCAAATAGCGTGCTCTGCTAATGTGACTCTCACAAGTGATCTAACATAGCTAGGTAGGGGTTTGTATCCTACAAATGCCATGTGTAATTTTGTCACACAGTTTGTCCATGTGTGTGGGGTGTTGTTCCCAATATTGCATGACATACATTATATCAGTAATGTCAATGCACACATGATGTATGTGCGTGCCACCTACACATATGTACCTGTGAACTGCAAGAGTTCCCATGTCCGAAGCCTGCCTCATGTGAATACATGGAATATGCATCAGACAACTGTATGACTGGGGTGTTCTGTGCAGGGGCTGCATGTGGTATGTGACTATACAGTGTGGGTTGTAGATGGTGTCATCCCACCAGCAAGGGATACATGATTGGTCTGGAGCATATAGTCCACATGTTGGTGATGAACAGGTGCAGCATGTTGTCACCACTTGTGGGAGTGGTATCAAGTTGTTCCATAGCAATGCAGGGAATGAATGATAAGACACCTTCAGATAGGGTCTTGCAGCTAGAATAATGCTCACACTGTATGTTTGGGTAGTTGCAGTACAACCATATAATGGTGTGTGTAGAGACCGTCATATTCCCAGTGTTGTCAGGAAGGCCAAGTGGGATTCCTGGGTATGGGAGTGTGGTGTGTGTCAGGCTATGAACCTGAAGGCAGTCTAACCCACTGTGTGTTGCACATGGAGAGGCTCTGATGCTTTGTTCAGTGCCACCAACCTGGGGGTGTGTGTATCTGAGGTGCCTTTGGATACATCCCCCCTGTTCTGTTTTGGTGCATGTGTACGGGATGACAAGCATGGTATCAGGAATGACCTGACACTGATGGTATGCACCTGGAAGCCTTGTACCAGGAGTCTGTTACTGCATGGATATTGCTGTACCCCATGCAAAGGACAGTTTCCACTGCATGCATCTTGAGGTTTACACTGCTGCTGTTGAGTAGCATTGCTATTAGTGTCCCATCTCATGTGATACCTGTGTAGGTGGCTATGTTTATTTTATTTTATTTATTTTATTTTACATTTGTTGACCGGGCTAGTCTGGCTGGATACATGTCCATTTTCAGCAGAGGCCCGAGGAGAAAAGCTCCACTATATACTAAGTATATTACATAAAAAAATTTACTACTCTAAGATAAAAGCTAAGATCAGATCTTACAAAAAAGGAAAGATAATTTAAAAGAAACAAGTTTACAATAAGCAGTTCATTAAATATACACAATTGTACAAAACGTACATACTTAAATCTCAAAACAGTGAAAGAAACAAAACTGAGGAGGGTAGAGAAGAAAAGAGTGGAGGGGAAACAGGGTAAGAGAAAATGGTTAGTCAGGTTTATTGCAGGAACACAGCCAATGATTTTGGAAGTAGTGTTTAATTTTTTGTTTGAAAAGTGGCAGGGATGTGGTCAGAGTTATGTCACTAGGTAGGAGATTCCAACTTCTACCTATTGTGTTAGTGAATAAAGAAACACCTGCTGTGTTGTTTGCCTTTATAGATTTTGTCATGAGTTTACAAGAGGAGCGAAGTGAGTTGAGATTGTTGTAAGGGATTAGAAGTTGAGAGAGTATTGGGGTGTTGTCAGGTAGGTATAAAATGTTGTGGGCAATAGTGAGTTGAGGAATTATAAGGTAGTTTTGAAATTCAAGCCAGCCTAGTTGTTTTAGGTTTAGACAATGGTGGGTCCTAAATGGGTTACTAGTGGCGAAGCGAGCTATGTTGTTATAGCAGGTTGTAAGTTTGTTGAGGTTACTTTTCTTAAGGTTTGTATAAATAGGGAAGCGATAGGAGAGTTGATAAAAGATGAGATTGTGCAATTTTGATTCTAGTTGCTGGGGTTAGAAAAGGTTTGATGCGATAAAGGGATCCTATTTTTCTGTTAACTAACTTGATGTTGTTGTTAATGTGCTGATCGAAGGAGAGATTATTGTCAATGGTTATTCCTAAAAGCTTTGTAGTGAGATCAGGTGAGATGAGAGTACCGTTATTTGAGGAAATGGTAAAGTTTAAAGGGGGGGACTGAGTGGTGGGGGAGAAGAGGAGGAGTTTTGTTTTTTTGGCATTTAGAAGGAGAAACCGTTTAGAAAACCATGTTTCTGAGGAATTAAAGGTATTTTGGGTCAGTGAGATCAGTTCTGTAGGGATGGTGCCGAGCAGATAAGGGTTGAATCATCTGCGTATTGTATGCAGGTTGCTTGTGGGATTGCAGTCTGTAGATCGTTAATAAAGAGAGAGAACAGAAGTGGACCAAGAATGGAGCCCTGGGAACTCCGATGGAAATGGGCAAGAGTGATGAGATATGGTTTTCCCATATTACTGCTTGTTGTCTGTTGTTAAGATAAGATTTAAACCACTTAATGGAATTTGTCACAAGAGAGAGATTCAAGAATATTGATTAAGAGAGAGTGGTTGACCATATCGAAGCTTTAGAGAGATCAATGAAGAGAGCGGAAGAGAGAGTATTGTTGTTACGATTTTTGTTGATAGTATCTACAAAGGAAAGAAGGGCAGTGGTGGTACTGTGGTGAGGTCTAAAGCCATGCTGACAGTTTGCTATTATGTTGTGAAGAGAGAGATAGTGCACAAGTTGCTGATGAATACATTTTTCCATGATTTTTGCTAGGGGTGAGAGAAGGGCGATAGGTCTAAAGTTAGAAAGGTCAAGGGAGTTACCACCTTTATGTAGTGGGATAATATAGGAGATTTTCCAGATGTCAGGGATGGTTCCCTCTTGGATAGTTCTGTTTATAAGTAAGGATATAGGGTAAGCTATTTCTTTGGCAGCTTTCTGAAGGAAGAGAGAAGGGAGCTATGTAATGTCAGCCTTGCATACAAAGGCAGTATGTGTGTAGCAACAGCCTCTGCCAATATACAATGGCCCATGGGTGACAGGTGCAAGCTGTCTCAAGCAAAGCAATGTGGCATGTCCAGCATGTAATCCCACACTGACAGGCATTGGATCCCCTTTAGATGTCACTGAAATATACGTTAAGTGCAAAAACTGATGATCCTGTCTATATATTGTGGCAGCATTCATGGTGAGGGTGAGATGCTACCCAAAGCCAGGGTCATACCAGCCTATGCCACAACCTCAGAGAGCCCCTCCATGTCCCCTAACATGTAGTCCAGGGAGGTGCATCAGAGGTCATACACACTGGCACAGACAATGACTGAGTCATACTGCTACATGCCTTGGAGTGACTGCTTTGCTTGTGTTATGTGGTGGATCATAGTGCCCAATGGGCAGCTCAGTGTGACCGTCACCTTGTTCAGCCTGGGAGCAGGACCACCGTGTACATGTCAATAGAGGTACCTCATACAACCGTAGCAGGTGTGTTGTCTAGCCATATGGCCTGACACTGTTTGGCACACAGGCTTTGTGAGCTATGTGTTGCATGTGCTCTGCTCTGGCGTAATGTTTGCTTGTGTGTCTGCTTTGCAGGTGTCAGCTGCTCAGGCAGGATGCTATTCCGAGAGCCCAATAATGTACCTGTGTGTGTCTGTGTTTGGATTGTGGTCGTGGCAGGTCTATGGGAGACTGGTACTGTATTCACTGTAGTATCCCACTCCACCTGACAGGGAATGCCAGTGCTGTGTAAACAGAGCTTAGCCCTCAGTTTGGCTATGTGGTTGCATCTCTCACATGTGTTGTACATGTATGGGAAGGGGAGAGGGTTGTCTGTGTACATGAGGCAGCTGTAACATTGCCACATGACTCACAGATTCACCAACTGGACCTGAGAGTAGATCGACAGGTGACCTTTGCACATGCTACCACAGCATTGTGACTCCCATACTAAGTAACGACACATACGGCCAATGGGGAACAAGGTACTCAAGGTGACTATGTGAGGGTGTAGTGCTCCTGAATTGTTAGTGCTGGCATATATGAATGCTGTCTTGAGCAAATGTGAGGTAAGTCATATGCAATGTGTTACAGGCAAGCTACATGCAAACAGGACAAACAGTGACGTTCTGTCAAGTGACACATGGACATCAGTACAGTAAGCAACACAGATGTCACTAGGGATCCACAGAGGCACTGTATATCTGCACCGCAGGTGGAATCAGTGTATCAGGAACATAACAGGCAAACATGCATACAAACAAAGCTACAGTCAGCAGGCCTGTATGTAGACTATGCTACAACAAACAAGGTGTGCGACTTTCAGTATGTAACAGTGCATATATGCAGGCACTCTAAGCCAGTACCCAGACATTTCCAGGTCAGACGGGCTGGGTCCAGCCGCAACCCCCACAAGTGTATAGACCACATACCTTCGTAATGTTGAATAACTGGCCTGATACCCAAGTGCTCATACCTGTAATAATACACATGTCAAATAACAGACACTGAGCCCTCACTCAGCAGTTCCAGACATAGTATGATGTATGCTACCTGTCCTGGCACCACAGTATCCTTGACATCTATGGACACTCTCCCTCCTGTCATAGTTAGTTCGGTGTTTTGGTGCTGTTATGCATGGTATGAGGTGTGACCTTGTAGTGCTAGTGTGCTCTCGTAAGCCCTGAACCTGCTGTGTAGTACTGCACAGATATCAACATCCTAAAACATCTGCATTGCAGAGTCGTGTGTGGACAGCATGCAACTCACAGTTGACATGGCCATCATTGAGTATCAATATGTACATTGTTGTATCCCCTGTGCTACCTATGTAGGTGGCCATCCATTCACAGCCTCACCACCAGTATGCAAAGATGTGCAGACAGAACACTGCGGTAATTAGTATGGGTGTACAAAACAATACAATGACATTCATACTGTAACTGCATCAGGCATGCTGGTATATACCCACAATGCTATAATTACACTGTACTGTTGTCAACATCATACTATTACAATACATCTATGTAGTCACCCTGTGCATCAGCACCATGTTAACCTGTTCCTGCACCGATCTTACAGATTGCAGGAGGTGGCACAGTTTCATCATATGCACAGGGTGTGTACCTGGTATGCCTGAGTCTGCCACTGATACAACCAATTGACATGTCTGTGTTTGTGTGTTGGTGAGGAACAGCAGTACAAGATGGGGCAATGTTGATGCAGTGTGTGCATGTATGCGGTAGCCCTAGGTGTTATCACTTTGCATGTGTGTATGAATGCACACAGTCCCAACTCATGGCTGCCATATACAGGTGTTTGTGGACAGCCGCAGACTGTACCTGCCAGGACATACAGATCACTGTCTGTGGCCATGGACATGGTACCTGTGCCTGACAGGGGTGCTATGGACCGTATCAGGTACCAATCCAGACTGGGTACCGTCATCAGAAGCAGGTGTTCATTGACTGGAGACAGGTCCCTGTTGGGACTGTCCAGCACCATGTGCACATGGTCTCCTGGGGCGATCCGATGACAGCACAGACCCAGCATTGCTAGGGCTGCTGCTGGCACTATGTGAGTGGCCACGGCCCTGTTGTCATCCGCGACGGCTGCCAGCTGCTGCTGTTGCTGGCATACAGCCACATCGACACCTCAACCATCTACCATTGCCCTGGCTCATGGACATATAGTTGTGGAACAGATCTAATGTGTCCCCCCAACGTCTGTCAATCACCTTGGTGAAGTTGTGGATGGCAGCCGCAACATCATGCATACTGTCACTCATGGCTGTGCGACATGCTCTCAGCTCCCTCAGACCTTGTCTGGTGTACCATTTTATACGTGACTGTGCCTGCATTACAGCCCGAAACATAGCTGGGGTTGAAAGACCTCTGTGGGCACGTCTGACAGGGGTGGTATGCCCACGGAAGCTCCCACGAGAACCCATGGACGTCTGCCTGTGTGGTATCATGTCAGGGCCCTGGCCATGGCTGCAGTGTGGGGATGCATGTGCCACCAGTACCACATTACCCTGGTCAATGCCCACTGTATCCTGTTCATCACCTAGGGACATTGGTGACAAAGGATGTATTGGCAGGATGACTGTGCGCATTGATGGGGTCGACAGCTGTGTAGAGTCAATTGGCTGACCAATGATGGACCCTGGCACACCTACCTGTGCCATTACACAGGTATCATCATCACTATCCACAACAGCTGATTCAGGTTCCCTGCTGCATGACACCAGAGCAGCACCAGAACCTGTGGGAGTAAGACAGGAAACACAGTTTACAATGTGTACACAATGCCACCACTGATGCACACATGCACACATGGGCACATGCACACATGCACACATGTACACATGGGCACATGGGCACATGCACACATGCATGCATGCACACATGGGCACATGCACACATGCACACATGGGCACATGCACACATGCACACATGGGCACATGCACACATGCACACATGCACACATGGGCACATGCACACATGCACACATGCACACATGGGCACATGCACACATACACACATGGGCACATGCACACATGCACACATGCACACACCTCAGTATATGAGATATCAACCCACAGACACAAACACACCTGCAATCAAACACATACCACTACTGCTTCAGCCTATTATTACTATTAGTATACAGAGTAGTGAAGGTAATGGTATTGCACACTCACCAGCATGGATAGGCTGCCTTGCTATTACACCAGAGGGACCTGCGGAAAAGAGACATTTATCGTCAGTGGGCAAAACTGTGCCATTGATACTGTGGGCATGTTACAGTTCAGTAGTGCAACAGTTAGCTTCCACAGGTGTACTGCAAATAATGAGGTTATCACTAATGCACAATAATTACCAAGATAACAGCTACAAATCGAGGACACACCCCACACATGTATAACCTAGCAGTGTACAGAATGGTCACTATACACATGGCATGTTACCTGCATGCTCTGTGTCCTGCTGCTGTGTGGCTCCAGCCTCCATCATTACACATGTATGCTGCTGTTGTTGCTGCTGTGCTGGAGCCACAACACTCAGGAGTATTCCCTCCAGTCTGCTGAGGGGGGATGTCTAGCCACCCCACCACCTGTGGCAAGCTGCTGCCTGTGGATATCCGACGCACGCTGACGGACATTTCTAATTAAATCACTGCAGTGATGGCGTACCTGCTCATATGTCCGGTTATGTGTGCCTATGTCATTTACTCGACGGACCAGGTCTTGCCACAGTGCAGCCCACTCCTGCTGGTTCTGGCTGGTGTGGGAAAAGAGTACAGCGAAATCCCGCACCAGGCTCTGGTGTATCTCCTCCTCCTCTGCAGCAGAGTAGACTGGGCTCCGCTGGTGATCCATGTCCCTGAAAAGGAGAAGGGAAATTTGTCAGCAATATCTGTCATCAGACTATAGCACACATAATACACATTATACTTGATTGCAGTGATATAACTTAGGCACCATATATAGCATCTGCCTGTCTATTGGGGGGTACACATGTACATGACCAGATATCAGTGCTCATCCGACAACTGTGCAACAGTACCTGGCACACTCCATACAACAGACTAGTATACTGCAGCAGTCAATGCACTGTTTCAGGTACAATACACAACCTCATACTGGGGGTTTGAATCAAGGTACTGTATGGGGAGCATTATCAGCCCATGCACTGCACACAATGCACGTTACATATTTCACTGGTACTGCACACTACTCTTACTTGCCATAACCCTACCTACACCACAGTGACATACAGGGTAACACAGCACAACATATGGCAATGTAGTATGTGTTGATCGCAATACCCCACACACCTGTCTCTGGCCTCACACCAAGGACACACACTACCATGACAGACAGTCATGGTGAGCAATCACTCCAGTACACAACATGCACCCAGTCACTGGCACACTCATTCCACCTCACATATTCCGTTTGCAATGTGTTAATGGGTGTGCATTGTGTCCTAGGTAGGTAGTGTGCTTTTGGCCCTGGGCCTACAGCAGCATACTGTTATGCTACCCTGCCCCTTGTGACACGTGTTATGATCGTACCTGCTCCTTACAAACAGTTACACAGGGTGACTCATATGGCATATTACCTATCAGCATAACATTCAGCAGGGGTATGTCTGACATCTACTCATGGGGAGGCTTGCTTCTTAATTCTGTGTGGTCTACTACAGGGTATGTCATATCTGTGGGTAGGGTCCCGTACCTCCACCATGTGCTCTATACTGCAGTGACAAGGACGACAGATGTAGGTAATTTGTGTTGTGGATGTTGGAGGTGTTACCATGGTTGGGAGGCAACTGTCATGGGTGTGACCAAACTATGTAGATCCAGCAGTGGTAACCTCTATGTAGGTAGTCTGTGTGCGCTCTGTGGTGTTTGAGTGCATTGACACAGTTACTTGCATATGTCTGTGTCCTTCACCATATCTGTAGCTGTCATGGGAGGTACATACCGTGTAGGACATTGTGAGGTGTGGAGGGGTACAGTGACCTACATGTCCATAGCTGACGCACCATGTCTGCTGACACATTCCATGTACAGGTATTACAGGACTAGTGTGCCACTGTGTATATCGATGTGGAGCCTATTGTACACTTGTTGACCCTGTTCCCCCCGACACATGCAGTGGTGGGCAGGGATGTACATATGTGGTGGTTACTGGTGTCAGTGTTTTTGAATGGGGTATGGTACTCCAGTATCCACACTAGTGTTCACTCCATGCCTGTGACACCAGGCACCTGTAGCAAGACATCTGCACACATGTGCCTCACACAGTCTATATATGTATATATATATATATATATATATATATATATATATATATATATATATATATATATATATATGTATGGATATATTTATATCTGTATATGGATATATATATCTGTTTGTATATATGTATATATCATATGTATATATAGATGTAGATATATACATACAGATGTGGGGAGAGAGGGGGAGAGAGTGAGAGAGAGACACAGGGTGAGTGTGAGTGTGAGGGGGTGGGACAGAGAGTGAGAGATAGTCATATACAGACATATCTGTTGTCAGTCAGATCTATCTGTATATGTGTAAGTCTCTACAAATATCTATATATGTATGTGTGTATTACATATATCTGTACGTACATATTCTACCAATCTCGATGTCTGTGCAGTAAGTGAGAACCTGGTTCAAGGCTCCTGAGAGCACACCAGCAGTACCAGGCTATACCCCATATCATGCATTTTGGCCCCAGGACTCGGGACAAAACAAAAAGGGAGGGGGGGTGTCCATATTCATGGAGGACACACACACCTCCAGGTTAGTGGCAACACATGAAGCATCACAGACTATCCAGGTGCAGATAACCATAGGCAAACCTGCTATACAACTGGTAGCATGTTACAGACCACCCTCCCGATCTCAGGGACCACAGTCAGCCTTCCTGTAGACATTGGAGGTTATGAATGTCCCACCACACACCATCATATTGGGATAGTGCGACTACCCTAACATACACTGGGTGCATTATTCTACCCCAAACACCCTAGCCCAAAGGTTCCCGGAATTCACTATGTCAAATGCAATGGAACAGCTAGTCACCTCTCCCACAACAGGAGATAATATACTAGACCTGATCATCACAAACATGGGGACAATGTGCTACACACTGGATGTATACCCCTCACTAGTCACATCTGACCACAGACTAATCACCCTGGATATACATATCCCACCTCCCCCACAACACAACAGACTACAGTGGGAAACCTCTCACATGCCGACTTTACACATCTTATAACTGAGTTGGTATCCTTAATGCCCACTGGGCCAGTGTAATCCACTTCCCACAATGCAGAAACCCTCACATATGCTTCTACAGACATTTCCAAGAATGCATGGATCATGCAATCACAAATGGAACCATGACCCTCTCCACCAAGGGCAGGCGTCCTGTCTGGTGGACCCCAGCATTGAACAAATTGTATAGCAACAGATGGTAGCTACTGCACGGCAGAGCATACTTCCATAGAGCTACGGCGTCTCTCATCAGCAGTAGTAGAAAGATAGGTTTTGTCATACAAACATGCAAGGCCAACAATGAGAGGGACATCACTATGGTCACTACAGATAACCACAAGGCCTTCCTCTGCTATGTTACACACCTGGGTGGGAACCCTCAGTTGTGTTCACAGTTAGTTCACAGTGACATACGCTACACTGAACACACAGCTAATGCCAACAGTCTGGCAGACAGGTTCAGTGCAGGTTTCTACACTCCCTCACACACACATGTGGAATTACTTATCCCAGCTGACTGTAACCTCCCTGTCATCTCAGATGTCCAGCTGGGAACCACCCTCAGCGGAGCTGTAAACACAGCAGCAATGGGACCCAATGGTATTGCAGGTTGCATGCTACGTGAACTGCAAGAGGAGCTACACATGCACATTACATGCTATTCAGCCACAGCCTTACTACAGCGTATGTACCTGGACACTGGCATACAGCAACAGTAGTCCCACTCCACACAGGAGGCACCTCTACAGACCCTGGTAACTACCTCCCCATAAGCTTAACCAGCCTGGTCTGCAACACTATGGAAAGGATCATTATGGTACCCATACACAGAGACATTGGGGACTTAGACACTTGATCCCACCCAGTTTGGCTTTGTAGAGGGCAGATCCTGCCTTATGAACCTGGTTGACCTTTTCAAATAAGTCACTATAGCCATTGCTGAGGGCATAGCGGTCCATACAGCCTACCTGGACTTGCCTACAGCATTCGACACAATACCGCACTCTGCCATCATGGACATGATCAACAGCTGACATGTAAATCCATATGTCACATGATGGGTTGCAAACCAGCTAACGGATAGAAACCCTATAGTCAATCTCACTGGTGCCATGTCAGACTCAGAGCCAGTCACATATATATATGTATATATCTACATCTATATATACATATGATATATACATATATACAAACAGATATATATCCATATACAGATATAAATATATCTATATATATATATATATATATATATATATATATATATATATATATATATATATATATACATATATAGACTGTGTGAGGCACATGTGTGTGTATTTTTATTTGACAATAAATTTTATTGGCAGAAGCATGATGCAGCTATGGGCACATCTTCTGCCAATAGTTACGCCAATGCTGTCATGGTGACTTGGGAACAGGAATTTGTGATCAATGGTATATATATAAGGAGTTTATTTCATTTTATCACAGATTTCTGGATTTGTTTTTATCTTGTGGAGTGGGTCCCCTGAACAGTTCCATGACTTTATGGACTATATCAATAGTAGTACAAGATATTTACAGTCTTCTTCTGAAACATCTAGTCCAAGTATAGATTTTTTAGATGTGAATATAGGAAAGAAAGGTCATGATATTTATACAAATGTGTTTAGAAAACCATGCTATTATAATCATCTTCTTCATAGGGGAAGTATGCACCCACCACACATTTTTAAGAATGTAATCCGCAGTCAAGCATTTAGGATGTCCAGGTTAAGTGCTTTTAAAAGTGATTACCAACATCACACTAATAATTTGAGAAAAAACATTGAGAGAGAGAGGCTACCAGAACAAAGAAATTGTTGAAAATATTGAAGCTGTAAGGAAAGTGAGAGATACTAGTGCCAAACCTTTTTTTTTCAACCGAATAACTAAGTTAAATGAGGCAGTAGAGCCACAGGATTTTGGTAAGGATATGAAATTGAGAATACCCATGTTTTATGCAAATGATAATGTTAGGTATCAGAGAGTTACTGAAAGACATTGGAACACTCTAATGACTGAATTTTAGATACTAAACCAAGGTTTATATATAAAAAGATGACATCTCTTAAGAACCATCTTTGTTACACTAAAACTCACAGAATTGAGAGAGTAGATAAGAGAACATTTCCCCGTGGCAGATGTGCTGCTTGCAAGTATATAAACACTGCCAATGTGTTTTTACATCCTGATCAAAAAAAAGAATATACATTTAATATATATGCAACCTGTAGTTCAGAACACATAATTTATTTAGCTTCTTGCACAGTGCGTGCTAAATTTTATGTTGGGAAAACAAATAGAACCCTGCATGATACTATAAAAGAACATGTTTATCATATTAGTAAGGGCAGCCAAAACAGCGCCCTTTCTAAACATGTCTTGGAGACAGATTTGACACACACATTCTTATTTATAGCTATTGGTAGAGTGTATGAGAATGCCAGATGTGGTGATATTAGAAATACTACTGAACAACTGCAAGCCAAATGGATAACCAGGCTTAGAAGAGACTATGGGCATGGGTTGAATGGCAGGGTGCCCATTAAACTGAAACTAAAGAGTAGATACTTACACAGATGAAGTAGCAGTACTTAATATAGAGTACTTGTGTAGTTACTGTTTTTAAAATGAGTTTATATTTATACTAGATATATTGTTTGCATTTATTTTATATGTTTTTTAGTTAGTGTGCATATTGTTATGTATTTTTAGGAATGTGTCTGTTTTAGAGTTAAATGAAACATATCATGTGATTTGTTTAATGGAGTATTTAATGCAGTCTGTTTTATTCTTGCCTGTATCTGATGAAGCAGTACAACCTGCGAAAGCGCTCATACCTTTGTGAATAAAGAGATTTGAAGAACCGGAGCAGTCTGCCGTTTTTGGGTTCACATGTGTTTTAGGGTATATATACTGCCCATACAATGTAAGAATGTGAGCAGACTAACACATATTACTGTAGCATAACTGTTTTCTGAGGGGTATGACATGTGAAAGTCAGAATCTGATTATGTATTCTGACATCAACCATCAATGATTGGCCAACCATTTGTTAGACACCACAGTTTTTTTTTTAATAGGAACACATGTATGTAACAAACATCTTGACATTCTGCAAACATCTGTATAGTTGACAGGTATGATGCCTACAGGAGACATATACTACAGCAGGTTTGCATTGCTTTCTGTCATTGTTGCACACTGGTGTTGCTGGACTGTCCCCATATAGTTGTAATTGCACACTGCTAGTTGTCTGACAATGACTGTATGACATATTAGTAAGAATTTGCTCATAGGGGACACATCACAGTAGACTGGAGTGATGAGTGTAGGGACATACAGCAGAATCTGTCTCTACACACAGGAACATAACCCAGTATTGCTACTATCTTGGTGATATCCACACATGTATTGTATTTCCAGACTGTGGGGTATGACGTGAGGGAGTAGTGGATAGTGCAAGCCATTATGGGCATGCAGGATCTGTACACAGTGGACATCCATGTATCTGGTCCTGTAATGTGTTTCCCCCTTGTTATCGTTCAGGAACCATGTATTGCAGGAGACATCCACCATTCACAACTGCAGAGAATGACATAATACTGGATGGCCTCAGGCAAAACCATCACATCTAGCTTAGCAGGGCTCAGCAGAATCATGAACAGTGGGCAGCATTGTGTGCAGACCTTGTGTGGGCAGTTAATCAGATTGGCCAACAGGACAGGACCTATGAGCAGATCCGACACCGGGCCACAGATATGGTGTATGCTGCATGTCAAAGGGCTGCTGCTCTTGCCAGGGATCATGCTACCACTCATGGAGGGCCTGTGACAGAACAACCACTCTCAGCCACAGAGGAATTCCTGGCAAACCTAGGATCAACCAACAGCTCCCAGGCATCCATCACACCATACATCCTGTAGGTGGGTGCCACAGCATCCACAGAAGAGGAGCATCCAGGTAGGTTTACTGTGGTCACCAGTGTAATACTGTATCATCATTGTGGCAGGATGAACATACCAGTACATGGGTGTCAGGTCTATCTGTATTGGGGGGTTGGGTTTTATGCACAGTCGTGCACACATACTCAGAATGTCAGCAATATAGTCATTATTACAGCAGCTACTGTACATGTGGATATATGCACATATTACCTTGTAGTGCTGCAGCATTTGGTAATGCAGACAATACCTCTTCCTCACCTTTTCATAGGTCCATCAGGTGTGGCCGAAGCCCATGGTCCTATACCTGGTAAGTGTGATACTGTTGTTTTACAGATCATATATACCCTAAGAAAGTTAAGGGCTGCCATTTTGCCCTATTTACAGCTGTTGTGCTTAGTCAGTGTAGCATATATGTATATTCCATTCTAGAACAGTTAACTATAGTGCATAGACTGGGTAATCACAGGTGTATATTTGTACAAACATTAACACATTTGCACTTATAGTTATGAGCAACTATGCAGCCTGTTATACATGAGGCAATTACTCCAAGATGCCTGTTCAAACACAATAGGAGATGGTACATACATGAGGCAGTAATACTACTGCTGGCATATCATTCTCAAGATAGGTGTACTGGATTTTATGTGTGGTTCTATTATATACACTCTCATATTGCATACCTCACAGGTGTATTGTACTGGCAACATTAACTGGATATAGCTGAAGTGCATATTACAAAGGGCCTGACTTGTCTGTGTATGTTGCTGTGAGTTTGTCTGTTGTGCATGGGATCAGAGATGAGAGATGTGGCATGTGTAATGTAGTTGTGGATCCTCATCTGTATGAGTCTGTGTGGATTACCATACATAGTGCAGGTAGTAATGTACTGATTTTGCCTTGCTTCTCACAAGTGAACGGTGAGGTTGGCATCTGTCCCCCTCACAACCCTGATGTCAGTGTTGCATCAGACTCTGATGATGATGGTGGCCATAGTGAGACACAGGTGGGGTTGTCAGGGACTGAATCTGTCCCAGAGGTTGACATCCCTCTTCTGCCCCCATTGTCCATCCACACTGTCAGTATGCCCACACGTACCCATTCCCCAGAGGCCACAGATATTGGACTGTCAGAGGGTGGCGACATTGCTCAGGACAATGTGACAACTATGGTGTCAGTGTGTGTAGACACTGGCCATAGCCAGAGAGCTGGTGAAGTCCCATGCAGGCAGATTGACAGGGGTGCTTGAAGGAGAACTGCTTCCAATCCACCACCTGTCACAGGTGTCACATTATGGGTCACTTACAGAGTGTTTTGGGCTGTTATGGAGGTACAGACACATTCAGAATGCCAGATGGATGGTTAGGCTTATGAATGCAACACAATCTGACATCTGTGATGGCATCCACCACATTGGTGACACCCTGGATCGGTTCACTAATGTAGTGGACAGACAGTGCTTTTGACTGCACATTGTCTGTGCTGGAACATCTGGTTGGAATTGGGTGTTGGATGCATGGACATAGGCCAACACCACCATCTGTTGAGAGTCCATGTGGCTGTAAACATGCACACTGCCATAGTGGCAGTACCTCCAGCACTACAAGTCCACACCACAACATGTCAGGTCATGGGCACATGGTTCTGGGTAGTCTCATGTCGGATATAGGCCCAGCAGACAGCAGTCACTATCAACTACTAGCACCACATCTGACCTTGGGCATGGCAGTGCCAGTGCTACTCCTGATGGAGCCAGTTCACATGCTCATGGCCAGAGATAGTGAACTGTCCACTCTACCATGTACGGTCCACAGCTGTCCACCTTACAAATGTGTAGGGCTAGCACTGGGCTTGACTGTGTACATGCACACACTCAAACAACACTGTCACATGCAGGTCACCAACAGACACAAAGAGCACCTCTCCATGCCCCATCTAACTAGAACCCCTTCATGACTCACACACATGCTGTCAACTGTTTGGCACCCCCACACCACACATTGTGTATGGGATGATACCTGTGCCACATCCCTGCCATCTATTCCATCAATGCAGGGACCTGCAAATATGTGTCTGATGCACAGGGTGACTATATTACTTTACATGTGCTTGTGTAGTGCAGTAGTGTTATGCAATGGCAGTTGTTGTGGGCCACAACAGGTACTGTATGCGGACATGTGTTGTGACTACACATCACATTTTGTGTATTTTTGTTGAATGATAGTACACTGGCAGTAGTGTTACAGAATGACAGGTGTGTCATTGATATGTGTATGTTTTTGTCCCAGGAGTGTGAGCAGTTTAACTATGGACACATGACGGCAAGGCAGCACAGCAGAAATATGACATCAGCAAGGTATGCTAGTATACGTGCATGGCACCCTAGGTGCATATGTGTAAAACAGTGTGTCAGGGACAATGGGGACAGTCAGTGTCATCATGCTTTCATACCCTGTGACAAGGTATGCTACCCTTGATCTGTGTCACATGGGTATTCTGCACATACAAATCTAGATGGTGGCAGACTTCAATTATGTTTATGTTGATGAGGGCAATTTATGGGCAGCGGCTAGTCACAGGGCTGTAAAATGCATAACCATTGCATATTTACACACACAAGTTGGATGCTGTGAGATTATAACCACTGCCTATCTAGTAATACACATGAGAGCTTCCAGTACTTATCGCATGCACCATGGAGTTTATCTCTTATTAGACTGTCAGCCAGTGCTCTTAAGGTGGATGATATCAGCAGGCCTTGTAGAAGAGGGAATGTAGAGGCCAGCAGCCAGTCACAGGGCCCTAAAATGCATACCATTGCATGGAAATGGACATGTCCATAGTGCTGTAAGGGGATATATTTATGCACACACAATCACAAGTTGGATGATGTATGATTGGAACCCCTACCTACCTAGTATTACACACTACAGCTCACAGTACTTATCACAACATGGCCTTGTGTTAGCATGTGTGGCCTGCAGAGTGATACCGGTTGGTAGTGTTATTGTATCTAGTGTCTTAGGGGTGGGATACCTGGTAATATCCCTGCTATGTGTGTACACTTAGCAGTCTGGCCATACGTGGCTGTTTGCAGTTTGATGGGTAGACATGTGGCAAGGGATAATATGGCCTGCCCAAGGCATGCATTGCACCCATTGTAAATCACACCACCTGGGTACATGTGTCCGTCTACAGGGTGACAGTCTGCAGGCTCAGGGGTCTGTGGGTGAGTGGATTGTGTACTGCTGTGGCCTTGGTCTGGTTCCACTGGAAAACTGTTCTGATGTGTAAGTGCAAATAACCCCAGCATTCTGGGGTATGTGGGGACATTTGTAGATCACACCCATATCTATATAAATGTGTATAACAGGAATGTCTTCTTAAATGTTGCTGTGTGTGTACGTTATGTAAATGTGTTATGTAGATATATGTGAAGAGTCTATGTATCACTGTACTTTATATAGTTATATATACATCTTATCACTTATACATATGTGCCACATACTGAGAGATACACTAATCAAGCATGAGGGGGAAATGGAGAGACAGGTATATGTGCCTGAATGTATGTAGAGACATATTTCCACATAGCAGGTCTTTGGGCGGTAGAGGCAACAGACTTGGGCTCAAGTTAGCTAAGTGTAGGAGCATGCTCAATGTGACTGTCAGTACTTAGAAGGTGACTCCAACCCAGAACTACCTGTACTCTAGTCCGAATTATGTATGCTGCAGGCTTTTGGCTGCTGCACATGTTAACCACAGTACTGTATTGATATTGTCCAATGCATTCCCCGTCTGTTTGCTGACCTTAATATGTGACTCATACCTCACAACTGTACAGAGCTTCACAGACTGTCCAGAATTTTGCCTCATATTTTTGGTCCGTTTACATAACATTGTGGGGTTTTTTTGGCAAATTAGTGGCAAATCAGTGAAGATTGAAGTCAATAAATAATGACAGATATTGGAGTTTCAGACTCCATACACATCAGGAGATTCATGGTAATGCAAGACATGTTATTCTACTGACATTCTGTTTGTAAGAGCAATATTTAAAACCTGCCCCTATTTGTGGGCCTTTGTCCCACTTTTATTCATGGCTTTGGCCAGATTTCCTGCTCTAAGAGGTTGAGAGGTATGATGTGAGTGGAGTACATGATGTAACAACACACACAATGTGACAGTCTGCATATTTCTCCCTGTACATGTTTATGCAGAATGTCCAGCATTTCGCCCCATATGTCTGCTCTGTTCCTCATACAGTTGTAGTTTTCCAGTACTATAGTGTAAAATGCAGTCACTGAACTGTTGTAACTACTGAGACATTTAAGTGTTGACCTTTACATCCTGCAGCTAATCTGACCTATTTCAACCTGCTGCTATATTAGCCACCTTCTAGATTACTCAGAGCATGTATAATGTCTGTCTGTAGGTTTGTCCCTTTGTCCCTCCATTCACTCTGGCTTTGCCCAGCTTTCTTGTGGTAACAGATTGAGGGGTTGTAAAAGTTTGTGGGAATACCACCTAACGAGTACCTAAATTGCAAAAAAATGTGGCTACAGCCAGATTCAAACCATCAACACCATCACCCATGCTAATATCCCTAGCCTACTGAGCTACACAGGCTGCTCTACAGGGATGTATCATTCATCACACAAACAACAGCATACAGACATATACATTGTCACCGCTGCTTTACATGAGACATAGAACATGTGGCTAGGTTCTGTGTCTATGTCACAGCTCTGGGATTGGGTGGTCTGCTGATATATCATTGCAAATATACTGGTACAGCTGTTATATGAGTACACTGATGAGTTTGGGGTGGGGGAAGACCAGCCCATGCTCTGCTGGCATACAGAGTCATGTGACTGTTCTGTGACCCCACTGTTTGGCATCTCCCTTGAATACTGCAGTCGGGTTACCAGACATGTGGCCTAGTGAATATTATGGGGTATATAGTACTGGACAGAGTACCTGTTGTCCCAAGTGTCTGTTAGATCTGTGCAAGTAGCCCAGTAGCCCACTATATTCCCTTGCATATATGCTACCATATTCTAGTACACCTTAGAAGTGGTGAGTAGATGTGTGACTTACCTTGTGAATGCAAGAGTTGACAGACATGTAGTTTGGGGTTGACTCTGTCTGATGCACTGAGTCCACAATCAATACATGGTGAGGTACAGGTTGTGTGAGCTGGCTGGCATCATTTACTAATATGTATGTGAGTCGGAGTAAGGTGGCAGTCCCTAGGGCCCTAGGTTGTCAATGCATGTGCTCTGCATTGTCTCTTGGCCAAGTCCAGGGCATACTGGGCACACCTACATCTACCTACACGGACAACCTCAGGGTTCTCCTCCTCGGAGTTCCCCTGTGGGTGTTGCTGTGGTGACCTAGGCACTTGGGGGCGGGGTGCTGTGTATCACTTCCTTTTGCTGATCCTGTTGCAGCTGTTTCCACAGGATCATATTATGTAGCATGGCACATACTGTGAACATGTGTGCACATGTGGTTGGAGAGTACTGCAGGGCTTCACCAGATATATTAAGGCACTGGAACTGTGACTTCATCAGCCCACACACATGCTCTATGATGTTCCTAGTTTGGGCATGTGCCTCATTATGGCATTCTTCAGTGGGTGTGTGTGCATTTCTGATGGATGTTATCATCCATGATTCCAGTGCATAGCCAGCATCCCTCAGTAAATGGCCATGTGGGATGTCCCCCCTGGCAAACATCTGGTACAGGTGTGATGCATGCCAGATATGGGAGTCATGATAACTGCCAGGGCTGCCAGCACACACAGTCATTTTAATGCCCTGGGCATTGCACATGATCTGGCAGTTGATGGAGTGGTACCCCTTGCAGTTGACGTAGATTCTACCCACCTCACCAGGTGGTGCCTTGATGTGTACATGAGTGCAGTCTATGGCACCCAGTACTTCAGGGTAGTGTGCTACATGGTAGGAGTGTTCCATGCTGCTGGCCCTCACCTCAGGGATAATAGGAAAATAAATGTGTTCACTGGCATTATTTATTTATTTAATTATTTATTTATTTATTTATTTATTTATTTTACATTTGTTATGTGATAGCATGGCATCCAGGAGCTAGTGGAGTTTCTTGCATGCTGATGACTGCGAGACCCCTGTCATGTCCCCAGTTGGTCTTTGGAATGTACCCATAGCTAGTATCCAAAGATCTACACATACCTTAATTTCCACTGGGATGGGTTCCCATCTGTTGGCTCTGGGTCAGAGATGAGGTCAGCAGAGCTCAGTGAGTTCTTGTAGTATGTCCCTGTCCACCGTGTAGTGCTCTATAATCTCCAGCTCATGTAGTCTCTGGAAGGTTACCCTGGGCCTGAACACTCTTCCCCTTCTCAGTCTAGGCCTATGGTCAACATCAACAGCAGCAGCATTGACCTCAGCATCTAGCACACACATATGTATCAGACCTGCAGCAGCCCCTAGTATTTCTTCAGTTAAAAGTCCCAAGTCTGTACTCCAGTGGTGCAGAGTATGGGGGTGAAATCAGATTGTAGGGTTTCTGCAACCTTTATAATGCTGACCTGTAGGTGCAGCCATTGTGAATGGCTACCTATGGTGCATTCCACCTGCAAGTACATCATTAAGGACTGTAACTGGCCATAGTTCAAGTTGAACAAGGGTTATCAGTAATTAAGATCTCATTGCCTTTCTCAGTCAGTTTATTTTTTTAACAGCCTTCCTCACTCAGCACTGTGGCATGCCATGCAAACAGATGCCGTGAAGGTAAACAATGCTTAGTAGTCATTGTACATGCCCCCATGAAAGGTCACACACAGCACAGAGGTGCTCCACGCAAACACGCTCAAACCCACTGAAACATGTGCTAAAGCTAAACAAAGCTTAGCAGCCAGTGTACACACCCCCTTTCTGAGTACAGAGGCTTGCCATGCAAACAGGCACCATTGTACTCCAATGAGCTTAAAAGGATGCGGACACACCCCCTTTTGATCTTGGCTACCTCTTCTGTGGACACCAACATGGTTCTCTGCCTACATGGATAGGATCTGCGGACACAGATGCCCATTTCTGCTATACAGTAACCCCGGCTCATTTGCATAGACATCCATGCACACAACCTGGAAACTACAGGGTTCCAGGCATTCCTCCTTAGCAACCACATCAGTCTACCATTGTCGGGTCCTATAATGCATTACTGTAACATAGTATTAATTTCCGTTTTTACACTTTTTAAATTTATTTTATCTTAACAGCATGTTTGCGTACTGAGACATGCCGTGCAAATATGATCTGATTATCAAAAAGAATTATTTTAATTATTTTCCATTAGTTTTTGGACACATACAGTGGATATATTTGCACATATCTGGGACTGCTATGCTATTTCTGTCCTTCTTACTGCACTTTTACAGCCCCTGTTCTCTGTTTCACATCCTGTGTACAGAATTTTTCCATGTACATTTTGGACACTAATACGGGGTCTGCAGCACTGATTATCTGCTTGCTGGATCACTCTGCCACCCACATTTGCATGCAATTCACCTGCTTATGAGGTGATTTGGATGCCATGGACACTTCCATGTTGGCGCACTCATGCATGCCCCTCAGCTCTGTTTCTTGGATTGCAAACCTGCTTACTTTCATGTAAGCAGTGTGCCACTATGCCTACTTGGAAAATAAGTCCATGTAAGCTTTATTAAATTCCCCCTTAGTATTTTAGAACAGGTAAATGTTTATGTCAGCAATTAATACTAATAAGGTTGCAGTATACAGAGGTATTTTTATAATGAAATTTAATACTTAGGCACCTAATGGCTTGAATTCATGTTGTAGTTGGAATGTGTTTCTTAATTAATTGATTAATTTATTATGAATTAATATTATTAGTGTTATGTATATGCTGTCTTGGTTCCAGCTTTTTCATCCTCCATGGAAGGCAGTTTGCTGACCCCCCAGTGAAATAAACATTTTACTCAGTATGGAAAGTGTCACTTTTTGCTTTATTTCTTTGGTTCTTGTGAATTTTTTTTTGTTTAATTTCTCAAACTATGTTCATTGTAATGTATGTCTCAGTACCATTTGTTCATATTAAAAAGATGTTTGAAAAATCTTTTTCTTTAAGGTAGAAACTTAGACACAGGAAAGGTTGTGTGGGCTCTGACATGAGATTGTGCTGAATGCATTTGCACTGTGTATTGAAATATATTGTATGCCATGCCTTTCTACAACACAAATACTGCTTTCTTACTTTTCAGCCTAATATCAGGATAGTACATGGTCTTTGTAGGATGCATTTCCCTCACAGATATACTGTTTTTCCTTCTAACATGGTAAAGTGAACTGATGCTGTGATGTTTTTGCTTTTCTGGATTCTGTTATTTTGGATTATTTAATTTATATATTTTTTATAAATTCCAGGTGTGCTAAGGAGATTTGAGTAACACTTTCATTTTATTTTAAAACTTTAACTATAGTGCTGTAATTTATTTATCATATGTTGGTACATGTTATATATTATTGCTAGTGGTTTTAGGACACTGAAAACTACATTATTGCAACATGTTGTGGATGATTATTTGTTGAAATTGTACATTTCTTAAACTGCATTTTTTGCTGTGCTGTTATGGGAATTTATCTTGTTTCACACAATCTCATTCAGTGGATGTTTGGATTGTTAATTTCCAATTAATTATGGCAACCATGGGACAACACTGAATGTGTGGATTTTTTTTCTCTTAAAAATGATAGTGTGTGTGGCATGTAACATCAAGACCGTTTCTGAATACAGTTTATGAAATTAACACAAATATGAATTGTGCTTGGTATCTGAAGTAGTCCTATAACTTCATCTGTAATCTTTTTCTTCCATTTTTTTTTTATTTAGATCATGAAGTGAGCAGAATTTCTTAAGGTAGCATGCTGCAGCAAATATGGTCATTTTGTTAAATATTTGACTATATTTTGTGTTTTTAACTTCTGTATTAGTTATGATCTATCTTTTTATTTATTTTTATGTTAGTTTGTTCCTTAGACCGAGCATATCATAACATATGTTAAGCCTAACACGTGAACAGCTAATATGTTGTATAATACTTTGAAGAGTTTCATGGCAAGTACTTCTGGTGATGAGTACTGTCTGCAGAAGGGCGAGATATTAGCAGATAAATATGATGCATAAGTAGGTGCTAGTAGCATGGACGCTGAAGAGAGTTGGCAAAGGATTGCATGTCAGTAATTTATATCAAGTGCACTACATGGATGCAATGGTTTTACACGAAAGTCAAAATTTGCAGACATCTCTGACTTAAGCATCAACCTTTTAACACTGTGTGTGGAATAAGTGGATGATATGATTCAATATTACTTTTTTCTGGAGAGCTGCTCACAGACGGGTAGTCATTAGAGGAAAAGAGAGTTGCTATAATGGTTATGCAACATTAGATTATTTGTCAAATATTTTTTTATTTATTTACTTACTTATTGCTTTTGTAGTCGGATAGGGTGGAAACCCCTTTTCAGCAGAGGCGCAGAGAAAAAAGCTTCACAAGATACAGGGAGAAAGTAACACACATACATAGTGTAATGAATCATTTGAGCATACAAAGAGAAAAAAACAATGACTGAGCACACAATAGTGAGAAAACAGAAACATTGACCAGATATGAAGTCAGTATACAAACATATTATAATCATGATACAGACAATATGGTGATAATGACAAATCATTCAAAGGTTGATCAGAATGAGTGTTTAGACTAACCAGGTTTAGACCCATAGTATTTCCTAATAGTAAGGAGTCGTAAAGTGAACTTTCATAACAGTGTAAAGTTGAGGAGAGTATGTTACAGTGTATGTGACCAAGCAAGCATAACAGTACAGGTTAAGACAGAAAATGACTGGCCAAGTGGTCATTTTAGAGCAACATGGGATAAAGTGGATCATTTACGGGGGATAAGCCAGGTGTGGCGCATTAGCAAAGCTATGAGAACTTTGGATGTTATTTCAATAGTAGCTTGAGGGATTTCAGGATGTTACTCTGACTGAGTGAGAAGGGAATGGAATTCAAACTTCAGAGACATTAAATGACTAAAGAAAGGAATGCAGTGCTTCATCAGTGGTACAATTTAATCTAATTTGGTGCAGTAACAATTTCTCTGTTGTGCAAAGAATCATTGTTGGGGAGTAAGGATGGATCTCCATGTCTTAGGTTCAAAAATTTGACTGTGGACAGTTTTTAGTTTTTAACACTAGAGAGCGAGGCAATTCTAACCAATTTATCTGTTTCAGTACCATGCAGTAATGGGATGTATAAGACGTACATTGTGAATGCTATTTTGTCGTAGCATTTTTCTTGCATGGTTTTTCGGGTAGCTTGCAGGATGACAAATATAGGATCAGCATATAGGAGGTTTGTGGGCTGCCTTAGTAAATCTAACAGTCTTTTTTTTAATTCTTAGTCAAATTCCCAATATTTTCCTTGACTTGGGGGTCTTTAGATTTACAGTATACTCTAATGAGTTTTTTCCGGTTATTGTAGATTTTTATTTATGTTGGTGGACCATGTTCTATCCTCTCACAAACATCTTTTGCTTTACAAACAACTAGCACATAAATACCTTTTTTAATTTATTTGATTTATTTATTTGACATTTGTTTACCAGGAAAGTCCGACTGGGTAATAACTCATTTTCAGCAGAGGCCCAGAGAGAAAAGCACCACAGTACACATTAAACAGAATTAAAAAATTGAACAATGGTTACAAATATTAGGACAATAACAAAGTAGTACAGTATGTGAAATACAAAAAAGGAAAAATAAGCATATATACAAGATAGAAGAGAATTCCTAATGTGCATGTTACATAATGATGCATAAAAAATATATAACAGAATAAGTAATAAGTTGTAAAAGCCATTTACTTTTTCTGGCAGGTAGATAGTAAATGTCAGTCAAATTCTGGGATAGCTAAAGGTTAGTGTAAGAATATAAAGAAAGAACATTAGAATGTTGAGGAATTAGAGGTGAGGCTAGAATGTAGGTAAAGCAGGAAGGGAGGTAGGATATATCAAGAGAAAGTCTATTAAGAGTGTGGAAGAAGGGAATAGAAAAGAGTACTAAGGTGGCAAGGAGCGCGGGCAGGTCCAGTTATTGGTTAGATGTCCTTTCAGCCTAGACTTGAAGGAACAGTAGTGGGGTCTAAGTCTGATTGCTTCTGGAATGATTCCATGATTTGGCAACAAAGTGAGAGTACAGACTGACCCCATTAGATCTTTGAGGTTTGTAAATAGACAGCAGATACTTGTGACAGGAGTGTAGGTCACGAGATGGAATATAGTGTTGAAGTAGTGATGATGTAGTTTGCGAAAATGAGGAGGTGCACAGTAACTTGTGAGTTAATGTTAGTTCATTAAAGGTGAGAAGATGGGGTATTCGAGCCAATTTAGGGACTTGAGAGCAGAGCAATGGTGATAGTAGTGGTCCTCCCCTTTGGCAAATTTAGCTACTTCATTATAACATTGACTACGTTTTTCTTTGAGGGAAGAGTGAAGATTGGTTCGGATACGTGAAGCGTATAGAAGGGAGGGTAAGAGATAGGTGGTGGCAAGGGTTACTCTTGTGGTGTTGGAGATGAATTTCTAGCCCTATACATCATACACAATTTTTGATTTTTTTTTTCTATGATGTTGCTGATATGTAGGTCAAATTTAAGATTGTTGCCAATAGTACTAGCAAAGTTAGAGGCATCTGGAGAAAAGTGTTTTGGTAAAAATAGTAGGAGTGCAGCTTTTTGGGGGATTAAGTAGTAAATGGTTGTTTTGTTTTGTTTTTTAATCAGGCAAATAGCTTTGATTCAGAAATGCTTTCCATACCACAACTAGACTGCTCATGGCTACCAACTCCCATATTTAGCAACATCAACAAGGCTCATCACTACTGGTATTTTTATAGAAATAAAGAGAGCATTTGAAACTCATAATAATCACAGTATTCTTTTGCAGAAACTTGCTGAACTTAACATTGCCTTTAACACCATCAAATGGCTGCAAGTTACCTAGAAAAACAGACCTTTCCAGGTCCACCCAAACAAACAACTATCCACACATGGTACATTTAACATAAGGGTCCCTTGGGGATCAGTCCTTTGTCCCAACTTTTTTCCTTATACACTGAAGATCCACCTAGTGCACTTGCACTATTAAACATCATTCTGCATCCCAATTACATAATACTTCAGTCAAATAAATGCTCCTTCATCTTGCAATCCCCAGGGTAAACCTCCTTCTCTAATTTCTGACAGTTAGCCTCTCCAAACAAATTGCTTATAAATCAAAAAAAAATATCATAATAATCTCATACCCACAAAAAACAAATCATAGGATCATTGGATCATAGGAGATTACTAGGCTATCGACCTGGAGGTCATTTTAAGCCTAGCCATTTCATCCTAATGTAATACCATAGAAATGCCAGTCAATACCCAAGATTCCATTTAGTGATAACCGTCCATGTCTAGGAGGGTTGTGGGTGCTATCTCTGGTAAGAATTTATGGTGCCCCAAAAAATGTCCACTTGTATCAAGATTATCTCACCCCAGATAGGACTCAAACCCACAATCCTGGTTTTGGAGACTAATGCCTTATCCATTAGACCACTGGGGCCTGACACAGAGGGCTTGTCTGACATTTGAACCCAGGAACTTTAGCACCCTAAGTGAGAATCATACCCCTAGACCAACAAGCCAGCCATTACATGCATATGGAATATACAGTATTCAAACCCAGGACCACGTGTACAGTAGTCCTAAATTTACACAATAAAGAGCAATTACAACACTGGATAACCAAAATAACATCATTCCCACTGTAACCAAATACAAGTGCCTAGATCTTACCCTTGACTCTTCTCTTAATCTCGCCTTCCATACAGATACTATTGTGAGCAAAGTCCTTTTTTGGCTGAAACTTTGCTACAAAATCTCCCACCTTCTTTCTCATAGGGCTAGAATTGCCCTGGCTGAAAATCTTTTTCTACTTAAGCTGGAATATGGTCTACCTCTGCTGAGCCTACAAAACAAAAAGACTAGAGACTGCTGAAAACAAAATCTGGAGAGTCACCCTTCTTTGTGACTCTTGCATTCATCATTGCCTACTTTAAAAGAAACTAAAATGGCTCAGAGTGACAAAAGGTCCCCCTATTATTTAGCTCACTAATATTTAAATTATTATATTAAGGTTATAGCCCCCCATCTACCACAAGATGAGTGGTTTCTGGCCCAGAAATTGTAGTTCATTGGCCGTCTGGGCAGTTTTTTCCATCTATATCAATTTTCTGATTTAAAATCCCGCATTTGCGCTTGTTTCTCACCTTTCCTGTAACTAGTCTAGTCCAGATACAGATTTGCTGTATCCAGGACTGTTTGTAAGCTTCTGAGCCCCACAAGCCTTTTTGTGTCAGAGGGAAGCCTTCTAGCTTGTCAGTGGGTGTGGAAAGCACTAGGTAACCTATCTACCACAAGAGGAGTGGTTTCTGGCCCAGAAATTGTAGTTTATTGGCCGTTTGGGCAGTCTTTCCATCTCTTTCAACTTTCTGGTTTAAAAGCCAGAGTTTGCACTTGTTTCCCACCTTTCCTGTAACTAGTCTAGTCCAGATACAGATTTGCTGTATCCAGGACTGTTTGTAAGCTCCTGAGCAGTGCCAAAGTCTGCTCTACAACTTTTCCTTAAAATCTGCTAGTTCTCTCCTCTACTGCACTTTTACTAGCTTATTAGTCTAGCACTTTACCAGACTTCTTGTAGCAATTATTGTAGCACACAAAAGTGCTACCAGCACTAAACGCTCTACAAGGAAACAGCTCCTGTACTTATTATTAATGGCCACCCCTCCAGGCATGTCTAAAGGTCAGTTCCCTGTGCTTTCTCCTATTAACCTGGTGAACTTGGGCATCCTGAGGCAATGTAGCAACTGCCTCATGTACACAGACAACCCTCTCCTCTTACCTCCCAACAATCAGACGTGTGAGAGATGCATTTATATATCCAGACTTGAAGCCACGCACTCTCCAGCCAAGACCGGAATAGCTGGTCAAGAGGAGAAGGTCAACACTTGCACCACACCACATGGAAAACATAGCCCTCCAGAACACAGACCAGCACTGCCTTCACATAAAAACACAAACCACACACCCACCTTTGTGGAGGCCCTCAATAAAAATTTATCCAAACAGCAGAGACCTCCAAGGCAGGAACGCACTTGACTACCAAACCACAACACTAATTATGAGACACATAACTCCCCTAAACAGTGTGCCACTCAACCAAAGCCCCTAAGGCAAAACAGCATGCACAACACGCAGTCATAGGCAACTTAATAGTGAGGCACACTGATGTCCCATTCACTAGGCTGAATAAGGAGAAAGTAACAGTCAGCTGCCTGTCAGGTGCCAGGATCCACCACATAATACATGCACTCAGGTCCCTCAACAGCAGGTACAAATATGACTCTGTCATTGTACATGTGGGTGTGAATGACCTGAGACGTACCTCCCTGGACTACATGAAAAGAGACTTGGAGGAGCTCTTGGATAATGTAGCTCAGGCTGGTATGAACCTTGTCCTGAGCAGCATACTAGCATCACCCAGAATGATACCACAGTACAAGCAGAAAATCATTGATTTCAACAATTGGTTAAGTTTCTGGTGTCATTCTAAGGGGATCCATTATATGTCTGCTGGGATGAGATGATTGACAGACCTCGATGCTTTATCAGAGATGACCTGCATCTGTCATCCCTGGGCTTCTGGATACTGGCCAAGGCTCTTGCCACCCCTATAGTGCCTTTTTTAGGCTGTGTTCAAAAGACCAAATTATCACTGTAACAGCTACAAACAAATTCAATCTGAGGGTCATGCTGATCAATGCTAGAAGTCTAACTTTCAAAATGCACTTGCTCAAAGCACTCCTTAAAATGGAGAACATTGACATTTGTGCTGTAACAGGGACCTGGTTCAAGGCAGCAGAAAGCACCACTGCACTACCAGGCTATAACTCATTCCACACCTTTCGGGCCCAGAACTTGGACCAAAGCGCCAAAGGTGGTGGTGTTTCCATATTCATAAAAGATGTGCACACCTCCAGACTGGTAGCCTAACATAATGCATCAGAGATACTTCAGGTGCAGCTAACATAGGGTAAGACAGTATTTTATGTTGTAGCTTGCTATAAGTCCCCAACTATGTCCCAAGACTCACACTCCATGTTCCTAAGCACCCTGGAGAATATTAGGGTCCAACCTAACATTCTCATACTGGGCGACTTCAACTACCCCTTCATTAACTGGGAAAACTACTCATGTACCAATACACTTGCCCAACGTTTCCTGGAATTCATTAATTGCAATGCCCTGGACCAGCTTGTTCTTACCCCCACTAGAGGTAGCAACATTCTTGACCTGGTCATTACCACCATGGGCGATTTGTTGCTCTACACCAATAGTCAATGCCTCCCTGGTTAGAGTAGACTACAAACTGATCACCTTGGAAATCCACACCCCTCCCATCCCCACCCCACCCACTTTGGGCTCCTAAAAACAGAGGTGGCTAACTTCACAGCACCCATGCAAATGGAGAATAGTTGCATGACCACCGAATCATGCATCAATGTACTGTACAAACAAGTACACAAATGCATGGATCTCGCCATACCCAATAGAACCAAGACACTCTCCTCCAAAAATAGGAAGCCAATCTGGTGTTCCCCTGCCATAAACAAACTCCACAACAGAAGGAGGAAACTGATGCAGAATAAGGTGAAGTCCCAAGACTGGAAAAACTCCCTTATTAGCCTCAACAAAAAGTTGAGATCCCTCATCAAATCATCTAAAGCTAGCTATGAAAACAGAATTGCAGCAGATAGTAAAGACAACAACAAGGCATTCTATAGTTATGTAAAGAATCTTTATGGCAATTTCCAGATTTGCTTTGAGTAACTGCACAATGGTACCTCCCATACTGAGCCAACAGATATTGCCAATATACTGGCCAACAGATTCAATGCCAACTTTACCCGTCTTTCCCCTCCCAAAGGACCTATCTCATTAAAAGTTGATTGCCAGGCACCCAGTATTACTGCAGCACAGGTTAAACAGCACTGTCCAAGGCCAAGAATACAGCTTCTATGAGACCTGACAATATCCCTGGTTGTGTGCTACATGAACTACAGAGTGAACTGACACCTCACCTGTGTGCCCTGTTCAATCACAGCCTCACCTCAGGCTTTGTCCCTACCAAATAGCACACTGCTACAGTCATTCAACTCCACAAAGGAGAAGCGACTACAGACCCTGGGAGCTATCACCCCATTAGCCTAATGAGTCTGACATGCAAAGCTATGGAACGCATCATCATAGGTACATAGGTTCACAGGTTAGTACTAAGCTATCGGCCCTAGGGCCTATACAAGCTTAGCCATAACAATTCCCTGGTGATTTCTTCCCACAGTATTTACTTCCCTGGACCGCTGTCATGGACCTAATAAACAAGGATACAGGAAATCTCCAGACTCTGGATTCCACACAGTTTGGTTTTGTGAAGGGTAAATCATGCCTGCTCAACTTGGTCGACTTCTTTGATTCAGTCACCAGAACTGTGGATAAAGGCAAGGTGGTTCACACAGCCTACCTTGATCTGGCCAAGGCCTTTGATACCATTCCTCACTCAGGAATCACAGAAAAACTCAGTAAGCTAGGCATCAACCCCTATATCACTAGGTGGTTGCAAACTGGCTCACAGATAGAAACCACAGTATGAAAGTAGCTGACTCCAAGTCAGACTTCCGACCAGTCATAAGTGGAGTCCCACAGGGTTCAGTCCTGGGTCCTCTCATGTTTGTTATCTACTTCTCTGAAGTCCAGGCCTTCATGAAGGGAATCTGGCTGACAAAGTTCGCAGATGATTGCAAGCTGGGAGCTATTATTAACTCCCCAAGTGATGTTGATATCCTGCAGAAAGGCCTCACTGAGACCAACAACTGGTGTCAGAACCACGGCCTTAAGCTCAATGCCAAAAAATGTGTCGTCATTCCTTTTGGGAAAAACCCAGCTCCCATGAATTACCACATTGATGGTAGTCTACTGAACTCAGAAGACGTTATAAGAGCTCTGGGAACACAGGTTTACAGCAACCTCTCTTTCGACCACCACATTGTCACTGTGATCAGAAAGTCCTTCTATGTGGCACATCTTATTACTAAGGGTTTTGCACACAGAAGAAAGAGGTTGTTGTCTCCCTCTACTCTTCCCTCAATAGGCCAGTCATCGAGTACAATGCCCCATTTGGCATGTACCTCACTAGACACCTGCAACAACCAGAGATGCCGCAAAAGTACCTCACAAAGAGGATTCTAGGCCTTAAACACTTGTCCTATATGGACAGACTAAAAAAACTTCAACTGTTCTCTGTCTCATATCACCTACTTAGAGGCGATCTCTGCTTGACTTACAAAGCCATGTCTGACTCAGCTCTGTTAGAAATGCTACATCTAAAGAAATCCCAATCCCTCCACACCACATGCTCCAGAGACCTCAACCTCATTACCACAATCAACAGAACATGCTGGAGGGACAGGTTCATAACTCAGAGACTGCCCATGCTATGGAATAGACTTCCCATACATGTCAAACAGAGCACATCACTGGCCCTCTTCAAGAGAAATCTTGATGACTGGATGGTAAATAAAAAAAATTCACTGCGGGGATCACTCCAGTGGCTCTACTTGACAGAGGCACTGGGAACTAAGGTTGGGTGGCACGATGCCAGGGTAATCCTATGGGCTAGGCTTGTAAAGGCTCCAGGGCCATTAGCCTAGTATGGACCTATGAACCTATGAACCAGAAAAAGTCTACTCCCAATCAGAGAAACAACTTTCTCCCTTAGAAACTCACGACCCCAACATATGTCTTTTAACAGACTCTACTTTAGAACAACTATAGGTGAAAGACCTTTTCTTAACAGACCATCCTTTAGACCAACTATAGGTGAAAGAGCCTTTTTTAGACTAAGACCTGCAAGGAGGAATAACATCCCTCCTGATTTAAGAAGTAAAACTACCCTGAAGTACTTTAAAATGGATCTCTCAAAACACCTCCATAACGAATCTGCATGTAAACACTTTATATTCTAGACTAAGATCTCTCTTATCTTCTTGCTAATATTTGTCCTACTCTTCTGGTTCAAACAATGCACTTTAATTACTTTTGCATAATGTAACCAGTCTATCAGTTACTTGTGTATGTATGTATGTATGTGTATATATATATATATATATATATATATATATATATATATATATATATATATATATATATATAAATATCTACTATGGATATTATAACTGTTATAACTGTTACACTGTAATTTCTTTATATTCTGTACGTGTTTAAAAATGTTTCATCTGTATATGGTACAACTCATATATTGTAACATTGTCATTTTTGCCCATTTGGGTCCAGTTCATGGTTGAAAAGGGTCTTCAGACTAACCCACCTACTTTATTATCAAATAGAAATAAAATAAAATAAATAAATAAATAGTTTGTTAAATTTCCTATTAGATTTGGATCTAGATGAGATTCACAATTCTGTATATTTATTTATGTGTATATAAAACTCCTTGGCAAATCTACCTGCTGACACTATGTCTGTGGTGATGTTGTTAGAAATTAATTTTAAGACATCATCATAACATTTGAGCAGGATTGTATACATGAAGTATTTGAATTTTGATATATCCAAACCAAAGGGTAGAAAGGTAACACAGGGTTAGTTTTTTCTTGAAATTGTTACTGAATTTTGATATGTAGGTTCATAGGTCCATAGGTAGGTAAATACAAGACTAGTTGCTCTTGTCGGACATCCTAAACTTAGACATTTTCCCTTTTAGTGGTCATATCAACCTATCCCATTTGGTTTTAGATTGGCCTTACCCAGCCAGTGGTCGATAATTATATATTACCCCTAATGAGAATAGCTGGGATCATACCATAGATAATTTGAGGGGGACCCATGCATGGGATAAAGCATTTAGGAGTTGTCTCTGACAATTAGGACAACAGTGACAGTCCTGGGGTAACTTTGCTGTTTCCCATCCCTAGATCCAAGTTGCTACTGAATATAGACAAGGATGAGCTTTGTTTGAGGTGGATAGGGAGTCTGCTCCAAAGCAACAGTATCTTCTGCAAGATATAACTGCCCATTCAAACCATTCTGTTGATATTGCAAAGGAGGTTTAGATCCCTAGTATTTCCCCAAGTATTTCTGACGTCATTTGACTCGCTGATTTGCAGTAAATCCATCAGTACTGGATCAGAGGATGCCTTGTGTGCTATACTCAGATCACATCTTAGCATTTTGTAAGAGGCCAAGTATAGTGAAGGAGCTTTGAACTGGTCCATGAAGGATATACTGTTTAGGCCTTGAATCCTTTTAGTAAGTTATCTCTGTGAGAGGTCCAGTTGTTGTATGTCTATGGATAGATACATGGCAATGGGGGCATTATACTTAGGGATTGACCTAATGAGGGCTGAGCAAAGGAAAACAATGGCATCCCTAATTCTAGACACAATCCCTTTGTTTATAAGCTGTCCAGTATAGAATGACTTTCTTACGACAATGGACACGTTAGTCAAAAGTTAGGTCACTGTCCACTTAAGCTTCCAAATCCCAAACAATTAGTGAGTTAATTCTCTGGGGTGGGTGACTTCCGAAAGTATACAATAATGCATGTTTTGGCATTTAGTTTCAGTGCATAATTTTAGCGCCAGTTTTTTTTATTTTGGACAAACCTGCCCCCTTCCCCTTATATCTAGGGAACAGGTCATCACTGCTTTCTCAAAGACAAAAAATACAGCCCCCATGGGACCCAATAACATCCCAGGCTGCATTCTACATGAACTCAGGCAGGAACTTGCAGTGCCATTAGGCACCCTATTCAACCAAAGCCTGAGTAATGGCTTTGTCCTAGCTGAGTGGAGGACAGCCACTGTCATCCCTTTGCACAAAGATGCAGTGTCCACTGAACCAGGAAATTATAGACCCATCAGCCTAACTAACCTGATCTGCAAGGCCATGGAACAGATTATAATGGACCTCATTAACAAGGACATTGGCAGCCTCCAAACACTTGATCCCACACAGTTTGGCTTCATCAAGCGAAGGTCATGTCTGTTAAATTTGGTTGACTTCTTTGAGACAGTCATCAGAGCCATGGACAAGGGGAAGACAGTGCATACCACCTACCTTGACCTGGCCAAAGCCTTTGACACTATTCCCCACTCAGGTATAATAGATAAACTCTCTCAACTAGGCATCAATCTGTATGTTACCAGATGGGTACCTAACTGGCTTACTGATAGAACCCACCTAGTCAAAATGGGGGAAGCCACCTCAAACAGTATACCCATAACAAGTGGCATACCCCAGGGTATGTTCTAGGAGTCTCTGTTATTTGGGATATATTTTTTCTGAGGTGTAGGCCAAAACCAGTGAGGTATGGCTGACCAGGTTTGCAGATGATTGCAAGCTGGGCACGGTCATCAATTCCCCTAGTGATGTGGACATCCTCCAAGAGGGTCTCACCCAAACAAATGACTGGTGCCTGAAACATGGACTCAATCTGAATAACAAAAAATGCATCATCACCCCCTTTAGGGAGAGTGATGTCCCCACAAATTATCATATTATTAAGAATGTCCTAAGCACACAATCAGTCGTGTGAGATTTGACCACTCAGGTTGATAGCAACCTGACTTTTGACCATCATGTTGCTTCCATTGTATGGAAAGCTTTCTACATGGACCACCTCATAAGTAAGGGTATCTCATCCAGATACAAGAAGGTGATAACATCCCTGTATTCTTCCCTTATAAGGCCCATTATTGAGTACAACACCCTGTTCAGCATGCACCTCACAAAGCACATTCAACAGCTGCAGATACCACAGAGGTTCCTCACCAGGGAAATCCAGGGCCTCAAAAATCTACCAGACACAGATAGGGTAAAAGCCCTATCCCTCTACTCAATTTCATTCAGACTCCTCAGAGGTGATCTCTGTCTGGCATACAAGGCAATGTTAGGCCCCACCTTGATGGGACTGCTGCATATCGGCAAGTCAAACTCCACTCGAGTAACCTGCACGGGTGGCCTCAACCTGGTCTGTGACATCATTAGGACTTGTTGGCAGGACAGATTTGTGTCCCAGAGACTCCCCCACCTGTGGAAGAGACTCCCTCTCTACATCAAGCAGAGTACCCCTTTTTAAGTGCAACCTGGATAACTGGATGGGAAATGAAAAATACATCCCTGGGATTCCACCCATGCCCCTGCTGGACAGGGGCATTGGGTGATGACTTATCTAAACATGGGCTATACTCTTGGCTAAGCTTATAAGAGCCTCAGGGCCAATAACCTAATAACTTCCTATGATCCTATGAAACCTTCCTGCAGGATGGCTAAGTCATTTGGGATTCAATGACTGCTGCTAGCTTGCAGTCATCTGCAAACTTAGTCAACCAGAGCCCTTTGGTTTTAGCTTTTATGTTTGAGAAGTTAAGGCCAAATAGAAGAGGTCCCAGCACAGAACCTTGGGGGACTCCACTGTTGACTAGTCTCTTTGTGGAGGTAACGCCCCTATTTTAATTTCCTGTGTCCTATAAGCGAGTTAGTTGATAATCCAGCGGGTGACATAGGGGTTTATTCCTAGTTTATTCAGCTTTTTTACTATGCCTGAGTTGGGGGTTGTTTCAAAAGCTTTATCCAGGTAAAGGTATGTGGTATGTACCATTTTGCCTTCATCCATTGCGTTGGTGATCTTTTAAAAAAAGTCCATCAGCAGACCAAGCATGACCTGCCCTTGTCAAATCCAAACTGAGACGGGTCAAGTGTTTGGGTTCCCTGTTTTTTTACTGATTAGTTCCATGATAAGTTTTTCCATAGTTTTGTATAGGAGGCTTATCAGACTTATGGGTCTGTAATTGTCTGGGTCTGTGGAAGGTCATTTTTATGCAGAGAAAGACTGTAGCTGCTCTGCATTTACTAGGTCCAAAATCTTTATGGAGGCTAAGGTTGAACAGTGGCTCTTAGGGCCTGGCTAAATCATGCTTCATGCTTTTTAAGATGCATTCAGGGATATTTCCAGGACCCATTGATGCAGTATTTTTCACTTTTGAACTTGGTCTTGAATATTGGTTTCACTGGGGGTTAGCTAGATTGAGGGAAAATGTTACTAGCTTATGGTTTGACTTAATTAGAAATGGGGTTACTAGGGGAGTTGTGCATGATGATAGCACATTTGTAAATACCAGGTCAAGAATACTTTTGCCTCTAGTTGGGCTAGTAACAGTCTGGTTCATTATATTTTTATTTATTAGGTCTAAAAACTTCTATGCCTATCCTACGTTGTCGGTGCAGGTACTCCAGTCAATTGACGGGTAGTAAAAGTCTCACAGAATTATGGAGTTCTTATTTATTGGGAGTTAATCCATGATGTTTAGGAACCTGACATGAAGTTCAAGGTGATTGAGGAGTCCTGTAACAGGTAATAAATTGATAGTTGAATTTGTTTAGTGTGATTTGGAGTTTGATAAGATCAATTTGTAGGTTTCTGGAAATGTGTCTAGAGGTAATATGGTCTCTGACAAATATGGAAACTCCTCCACAGTTGCCATTGTGTCTGAAGGCATAAGAGTCATTACACCCAGGTATAGAGGGAGCATTTTCTAGGCATTTAAACCAGGATTTGGTGGTTGCACATGCATGGATGTCTTATAAATGCAGGAATGCCTCTAGGTTGGGCAGCTTATTGTTCAGACTTCTGACACTGAGCAGGGCCACCTTAATTTGATCATGTTTTGATTTGCTTCTGTGGAATGCTCATTAACTGAACGTTGCCTAAAAGAGGCAATATGGGGTTAGCAAAGCCTTTAGCCAGTATGTTGAAGCCATTGAAAGAAAGGTGCAGACCATCATTTGCAATGCAAGTAGGATTCTCAAACATCTAATTCCATGATGACACATACTCGATCCCTCTAGAATGAAACCCATTATTTAGCCATTTATTGAAGCCAATCATCTTCTGTTTCTGCCTAGGTATCATTCATTGAAGTTATGGGAAAGAGTAGTGGAAGCTAGGTTAAGAAAGGAGGTGATGATTAGTGATCAGCAGTATGGTTTCATGCCAGGAAAGAGCACTACAAATGCGATGTTTGCTCTGAGAGTGTTGATGGAGAAATATAGAGAAGGTCAGAAGGAGGTGCATTGTGTCATTGTGGACTTGGAGAAAGTATATGATACGGTGCCTAGAGAGTAGTTGTGGTATTCTATAAGGAAGGCAGGAGTGGCAGAGAAATATGTAAGAGTGGTACAGGATATGTATGAGGGTAGTGTGACAGTGGTGGTCTGCAGTGGGAGTGATAGATGAGTTTAAGGTGGAGGTGGGATTACATCAAGGATCAGCTCTGAGCCCTTTCTTATTTGCAATGGTGATGGACAGATTGACAGATGAGATCAGACAGGAGGCCCCATGGACTATGATGTTTGCAGATGACATTGTGATCTGCAGTGAGAGCAGGGACCAGGTAGAAGAGACCTTGGAGAGGTGGAGATATGCTCTAGAGAGGAGGAGCGGAATGAAGGTCAGCAGGACTAAGACAGGATATGTGTGTGTGAATGAGAGGGAGGATAGAGGAATGGTGAGGATGCAGGGAGTATAGTTGGTGAAGGTGGATGAGTTTAAGTACTTGGGATCAACAGTTCAGAGTAATGGTGAGTGTAGAAGAGAGGTGAAGAAGAGAGTACAGGTGGGGTGGACTGGGTGGAGAAGAGTTTCAGGAGTGATTTGTGACAGATGGGTACCAGTAAGAGTGAAAGGGAAGGTCTACAAGAGAGTAGTGAGACCAGCTATGTTGTATGGGTTGGAGACGGTGGCATTGACAAAAAGACAGGAGTCAGAGCTGGAAGTGGCAGAGTTAAAGATGTTAAGATTTGCACTGGGTGTGACAAGGATGGACAGGATTAGGAATCAGTATATTAGAGAGTCAGCTCAGCTTGGACAATTTGGAGACAAAGTCAGAGAGGCGAGAGTGCATTGGTTTGGACATGTGCTGAAGAGGGATGCTGGGTATATTGGGAAAAGGATGCTAAGGATGGAGCTGCCAGGTAAGAGGGAAAGAGGAAGGCCTAAGATAAGGTTTATGGATGTGGTGAGAGAGGACATGCAGGTGGTTGGTGTGACAGAGCAATATGCAGAGGACAGGAAGAAATGGAAACAGATGATCTGCTGTGGTGACCCCTAATGGGAACAGCTGAAAGAGAAGAGAAGAAGATAATTCATGGAGAATGGAGGATCCTGTTCGATATCAGGTTCTTTCCTGCATTTGTGACATGCACAGAGAGAGAAAGATCAGACGTGTCTACATTTCCCCAAATCATTCATCCTAATATGCACAACTACCTAATTATAGTTATATTTGTCTGGTTGTAAGGGCCCCAGAGGCATTTGCAACCTTGATACTTGTAGGACAACTCACTGTCACACTGTTTTTGCCCAGCTTAGTGAGTGAGAAATCTATGTGTCTCACTATGGAGTCAACAATCAGTAGAATCTTTTTGTTTGTGGAATGGTCTGGTGTACTGGAATTGAGACCCAGTGTCTTCCTGAGACACTTTGTTAAAGATAAGATATGTGCAGTGGCAGAGTTGCAGAGATTAAATAAGACAGAGATTTAGGATACGCTGAGATAGTTATCAATTGAAGGAGTGGATGTTGCAGTTACATATATATATATATGTCTATTTAACTGAATATGTATCTCTCATAACACAGCTTGGGAACCTTGTCAAACAGTACTGTTCAGCTATTTGTAGTGGCTACAGGCTAAGTTGTGCAATGCAGCACCACTAGGAGTTGCTATGACCTACCTTTAAGGTTGTAGGTGTGCTGCTCTGTGCATTATGTGGTTATGCACAGTTTGCTTCACGTGTACATTGCAGGACTCTAATTACTGATCAGATTTAGGTGAGTTTGGTTATATTAAGTACACTTACAACTGAAAGTGCCTGTGTCTATGGATTGTACACTGCAGACCTCATGCATTAAGTGCAGTTTCGTGCAATATAAAATTAAAAGGGAAAATGAAAGAACCAAAGTAAAACAGCTAAAGTTCTGACCAATGGTGTTTATCTTCCCCAGAAATGCAGCAAGTTATTCATCTGCACATCTGTGGGCCTATGTGAAAAAAGTAGCATTTAGTGACCATCTTCGACTATGTGTTGGCAACACATCCCAGGTATTACTAGGACCACCAAATGCAATATTATTGCACTATATAACAAGGGCTTGTATGTGTGCTTATATGACCAAATCTAGACATATATATATATATATATATATATATATATATATATATATATATATATATATATATATATATATATATATATATATATATATAATATATATGGTTCCCTATCAGAAGCCTGAAACACTATAAGCCTGAAAATCAAAATCCTGAAACCAAAAGCCTGAAAATTCAAAATCCCGAAAACCCAAAATCCTGAAACTCATAATCCTGAAAACACAAATAATGCTAATATGTCACTATAAAGACACTAATATCTACCAACTGACCCTGACCCTAACCCTAACCCTAAGGTCCGTCACTATCGCACACTCACCTGACCCGCGCCTAACCCTAACTCACTTAAACCGCCTAACCCCAATATTTGTCACTACTGCATACATGCCTAACCTGCCTAACCCTAACTCACTTAAACCACCCTAACCCTAACATAAAACCAATCGCACACTTACCTGAACCCAACGCATGACCTAACACCACAGGGCTAACAATAGCAAAGCCACAATGACGTCAGTATGTCCATTTTGTGTTTTCAGGATTTTGAGTTTCAGGATTTTGGGTTTTCGGATTTTGAATTTTCAGGCTTTTGGTTTCAGGATTTTGATTTTCAGGCTTATAGTGTTTCAGGCTTCTGATAGGGAACCATATATATATATATATATATATATATATATATATATATATATATATATATATATATATATATATATATATATATATATATATATATATATATATATATATATATATATATATATATATATATATATATATATATATATATATATATATATATATATATATACACACACACATATATATATATATATATATATATATATATATATATATGGGTCTACTGCTCTACATCAAAAGAACACTTCTTCGAAATAGAGCAGGAGACCCACACTTCGGTGAAAGTTCACTTCAACAAAAGTACACTTTCGCTGAAGTCTAGTTCCCCAGGTGCCCAAAAAACCCACTAAAACATATTTTTGCAGGGGGGCTGTACCCCCACACCCCTCCACTTAAATATACCAACTCCTGGATTGCACTACAGCAGGGAAAAGGGAATATTCCCATTCCATGCTGTAGTGTGACTGTGGAAGTCAATGTTCATAGTTTCACTACTTCAAACAAGTGGACTCGGTGAAGTGGGTTCGAAGAAGTGAAACTTCGAACATCTGCACATATCCCATAGATATATATATATATATATATATATATATATTTATATATGGTCAGTTTTGTGGATAAAGTATTACATCAATGCTTAGTACATCAATATACTGCAGTTGTTCAATTGCGTCTATTTAGTAGTGTAAAACTTGTGCCTGTCCTGCTCACACCTTTATTTGCACTTTGTCTAGAACTGTTGAGCAACGAAGTGACAAGATTTGTGTGTAAATGTATGTCTTATCAAATTCACTTACAGTGGTATACAGCAGTGTGGCTGTTCTGTGCAAGATCGCACATAGTGGGTTACAGAAGTTTGTATTTTCCCCCCTGCTACTCCATCTCAAAGTTTGTTTATTAAAGTAGGGCAGCATGGAGGATACAGGAGTGATTGGCTCTTGCAAAAACATTGTTTTTTTTTCAGTCTTTCATTGCTTAGTAAGGGCTGGATGCAACTGTTTTCTGTATATTAAAAAGGGAAATTTGTGAATGATTTTTTCAGGATAGGCCCATACATAAACACACACACACACACACACACACACACACACACACACACACACACACACATATATATATATATATATATATATATATATATAAGAAATGGGTTGAATATGCATGAGGGAATATAAACTTGAGAAAAAAAATGGTGGTGGATAAGTCAAACCCAGTAGAATAGAACAACTAGTACAGATCAACAAGAGCCCTTTAACTCAGAAGTACAAATGTAATATATATATATATATATATATATATATATATATATATATATATATATATATATATATGTGTGTGTGTGTGTGTGTGTGTGTGTGCTGGAAAACACATTGCAACTGAATGCACGCATTCCACTCTTGTCCCCATCTGTCTCTCTCTCTCTGTCACACAAACAAAGACAGATGAAGGAAGGGAGAGCTGGTGAATCTGTACAAAAACGTTTGATGCTGCCCAGGCCAGCAATTGAGGAGGATGATAGAAAAGGATAAAACTCTACTCAGGTATATGCATTTACTAGTTTTTATGTCAAATGTTGAATATCTGGGCTTGAATTACTGATGTGGTTTGGAATATGCAAGTTAGTCATGCACATTCAGAATGTTATCCCTTTTTCTCCACTTTATTGTACATAAGTTGGGGGTTGTGGGAGGCCAAGGGCTCCACATAGGGGTGCAGAGGGACAAGTTCGCTAGAAAAAAAATGTTTGGCAGGATTCACGATGGCTTGCACGGAGTCTAAGAGTAGTGTAAGACTCCATGCAGCCATCGTGATCCAGGAACAGCCTGAATGTGCGTGTAAGAGAGCACCTAAAACGGCTCTTACACGGGCAGGGCGTGGATATGCTAATTACCTCACTTGCAGCCAAAAGGCATGCAAATGAGGTAATTTCACGATCCAGGAAGCAGAAACCTACCTGTGTAAGAGCCGTGTTATCTGCACAAATGTACTTAGTTGATAACTGAGTACCATTCTGCAAATAACACAATGGAGCCTTGTCAGCTCCAAATAAAGGTTGCAAATGTCCCAGGCAGCATGCCAATGGCCAGATATGTGACCACTGGCAACGTACCCTGATGCAAACATAAAATATTTTTTTAACGTAGCACAGTGCCGTGCAAATGGGCTGCGCTATAAAAAAACAGAAAAACAAAAAAATTAAACCCACAAATGTGGGTTTATGCAAAGCATGAGTTTACAATGGAAGGGAATAGCAGGCTAAAACAACATGTCCACCAAGTAGGGGTTGCTAAGGGGGGAAGCGGAGTGTAAGACATGTAACTAAGCATTAGTAAACAATCCTATGTAAATGAGTGGTAGGATAGTGAATCGCACCGTTACATAGGAAATGAGCACATTCCGTGCAGTGTAGGAGTAGGCTAAGGGGGAGTAACAGAGTAGGAGATAGGTGACATCACAGGGGGAATGTATGAAGGGAATGCAGCTCATTGGCATGTGAAAGCTGTCAGTCACACATCATGGAAAGAGGAGTGTCAACAAGTAGGCATGGGAAAGCCAAGAAATGGAAGGTGACACATCTGGTGGAGCCTTGCAGTACTCACCAACTACATGTACCCAAATTGTCATGGTATGTGCTATGCTACATAATATGATTCTGTGAAAACAGCTGCAGCAGAACCAGCACAGGGCTGGGCCAAACAGCCCCCCACCATTGCCAAGCCAATCAAATGCAGAGCGTGACTCGGAGGAGGAACAACCTGAGCCTGCCCCAGTAGGCAGAAGGAGGCGTGCTCAGCATGCCTTGGCCTTGGCAAAGCGGCAATGCATAGCACATACACTGGCTCAGTAGGAATCCAGGAAATGATACCTCTCTCTGACTCACACATATAGTAAAAGGGATGCCTAAGTTGACACAACCTGCTATCAAACATGTACAGGGAGCGTAGTATGTGCATCCAACATAGACAGCCCTGCAGCACCACCTGAGGCATGATTGCCATGTGTTAAGCAATGTAACACCATGTAGTATATGCAAACTTGATGACCCTGACTAACATCCTACCCTCACCAAGCATGATGCCACAATATGAAGACGAGATGATCAATTACAATAACTGGCTTAAGTATTGCTGTTAGTCAAAGGAGATCCAATGTGTGCCAGCCTGGGATGACATGCTGAGCAAGACACAATGCTCCACCTGCTAGGGATGGCATGCACCTATCACTCCTGGCCTTTAGGATACTGGCAAAGGCTGTTGTCACCCCCACTGTGCCTTGAATAGGTAAGGCTCAAAACACAAACCCACCTCCATAGGTATCACAAGGGATAAGAACCTAGATGTAATGCTACCCAATGCCAGATGTCTAAACTGCAAGATGCATGCAGTCTAAACTCCCCTCAGCATGGAGAATGTTGATATCTGTCCTGTAACAGAAAACTGGGTTAAGGCTCACAAGAGCACCCTAACACTACCAGGTTACACCTCATACCGTGCTTTACAGCCCCAAAACATGGAACAAACTACAAAAGGAGGGTGACTAGCAATAATTGTCAAGGATAACCACACACCCATTTTGGTACCACAACAAGAAGCAGCATGGACTATCCATGGTCAAGTAACAGTGGCTAAGACTGCCTGCCAGTTTGTAGCCTGCTACAGACTACCCTTCTAACACCAGGAACTGCACTTGGCCTACGTTGGAACACATGGAAATATCAAGCTCTCCAAACAACATTATATTGGGTGACTGAAAATACTCAAACATAGACTGGGAGCATTATTCCAGCTCCAACACCCTAGGCCAAAGGTTCCTAGAATCCATAAACTAAAATGCTCAGGAACAACATACCACTCCCACAAGAGGGGAAAGCATACTGGATGTGATAATCAACAACATGGGTATTCTATGGCCAGATGAGAAGTGTATCCCTCACTGGTAAGATCAGACCATAGAGTAATCACACTGGATATTCACATCCTGACCACAGTCCCTGGCCAGAAAACCACAGTGAAAAACGTGTAAAGGAAATGTTACACTCCTCCAAAGTGATGTGGAATCCATTAAAGGCCCTGTGCCTGTGGAAAATATGGGCCACACCTCAAAACCCTTTATAAATGCATTCTATGGACACTGTCAGGAATGCATGGATTATGCAATCCCAAATAAAACCAAGGCCCAATACCATACACGCAGGCATCTGGCATGGTGGACCCCAGCCATTACCAAACCATGTAAGAGAATGAGGAAGCTACTACATGATAGAGCAAACCCAAAAAGGGAAGTAATCTCTGATCATTATTATGGTAATAAAATATGGCCACTCATAAAATCCACTAAGGCCAGCTACAACAAGTTGAATCTGTGAATCTTGGGCAATGTTACACCCGCCCCATGTACACAGACAACCCCCTCCTCCCCCCAAGAAATACAAATATATGTGAGAGATGCAAGCATGTCTCCAAACTGGAGGCTGAGCTCTCTCAACTTAGTACTGTCTAAACTAGTCAGGAGGAGAAGGTAACCACACACACCACAAACCCAGTCTCACATAGACCTATCACAACTGCAAACCAAAGACATAAACACACAAAAACATTCCCGGAGGCTCTAATTAAAAACCACCAAATCAACAGAGGCCTCCAAAGCAGGCACCCAAGCAACTACTACCCCCAAACATAGCACATGCAACAAATAGTACACAAAGTCGGTGTGCCAACAGTCAAAGCCCATAAGGACAAACAACATGCCTGATACACTTGTAATAGGTGACTCCATAGTCAGACACACTGATGTCCCGCTCACCAGACTGAACAAGGAAAAGGGTACAGTAAGCTTCCTGTAGGCTGCTACAATCCACCACATAACACAACCACGCAGGTCACTCCAAAGCAAGTACAAATATGACTCAGTCATTGTCCATGCTGGTGTGAATGACCTGAGACGTACCTTCCTGGATTACATGAAAAGAGACAGAGGAGCTCTCCGATTATGTAGGCCAGGCCGGTATGACTCTGACCCTGAGCAGTATCCTACCCCCACCAAGAATGATGCCACAGTACAAACACAGAATGATCAGCTTTAACAATTGGCTCAATTACTGGTGTCATTCCAAGGGGATCCAATGTGTGTCTGCTTGGGATGTCATGCTTGACAAGCCACACTGCTTTACCCCTGGGTGTCTGGATATTGGCTAAGGCCCTTGCCACCTCCATAGTGCCTTTTGTAGGCAAGGCTGAAAAGACAAACCCACCTCCCTAGAAAACAGAAGTGGAAAAAACATAAGGGTAATGCTGCTCAATGCCAGAAGTCTAAACCTCAAGATGCACGCTCTCGAGGCCCTCCCCAGTATGGAGAACATCGATGTCTGTGCAGTGATGGAAACCTGCATCAAGGCTCTGGAGAGCACCCCAGCACTACCAGGTTATACCTCATATCATGCATTTTGGCCCCAAAACCTGGACCAAACCACAAAAGGAGGGGGAGTACCCATATTGAGCAAAGATACCCACACGTCCAGGTTACTGACAATGCACGAAGCATCAGAGACCATCCATGTGCAACTAACCATAGGCAAAACTGCTGTACAGTTTGTAGCATGCTACAGACCACCCTCTGAAGCCCAGGAACCCCACTCAGCCTTCGTGAAGACACTGGAGAGTATGAATGTCTCTCCAAATACCAAACAAGGTACTCACAAATCACCACATAGGTGGCAATCCATTACGTATGGAAGAAGTAATCAGGGACCTAGGGACACAAATGGACAATAACCCCACATGTGACACTCACATAGCCAACGTGGCTAGGAAGACCACCTATATTGGCCACCTTATCATGAAAGGATTCACATCTACATCATGAGAGGTCATTGTGTCCCTATACTCTTCTCTTATCAGGCCCATAATTGAGTACAATGCCCCATTTGGGATGTACCTTACCTGACACCTGCAGCAGTTAGAAAGACCTCAAAAGTACCTCACCAAGAAGATAAAGGGTCTCAAACATTTGTCATATGCTGCCTGGCTGACAACACCCCAGCTGTATGCAGTCACATACTGCATACTCAGAGGCGATGTATGCCCGATGTACAAGGCCATGTCCAATACAGAATTGATGGACATGCTCCACCTCAGAAAATCCAAATCCATCAGAGCCGCAAAAGATGTCAACCTCAACACATAAATAAATAGGATGTGCTGGAGGGACAGATTCATAACCCAGAGGCTCCCTATACTCTGGAACAGAATCCCACTCCATGTTAGACAGAGCCCCTCACTGACTCTCTTCAACAGGAATCTTGCCAAGTGGATGGGAGATCGTAGATTTACACTGGGGGTCTTCACTGTGTCACGTCTAGACAGAGGCACAGTAAAGTAAACCCTAAATGGGCATAATATTCACATAGCAAGGGGTGGTGAAAGCCACACACACTCTGGCTAGGCTTATAAATGCCCTAGGGCAGATAGCCTAGTATGAACCTATGAGCCTATGAAGATACAAATTGTACAGGACACTAAGGATAAACACAAGGCTTTCTTAACTGATGGTAGGAACCTTGTTGGGAATTCACAGATATGCTCTGAATTACCAAATATTACAAACAATACACCAAACCCACACACATTGCCAACATCCAACCTGACAGGTTCAATGCAACCCCCCCCACCAAAATGCAAAATATCTATCCCAGCAGAATGCTGGCCCCCTGACATTGCAGATGCTGAGGTAACAGCCAGCATCTTCAAAGCAAAACACACAGCATCAGTGGTACAAGATGGTGTCCTGGGCTGTGTCCAACATGAACTCCAAGAAGAATGGAATGCCAAATAACACTACTGCTCAATGTCAGCCTTACCAGAGGATATGTACCCAAAGAGCAGTGTACAGCAACAGTGGTCCCTCTCCACAAAGGTGGTGCCTGAATGGATACTGCAAACTATCACCCCAGAATCCTGACAAGCTTGGTCTGCAAAGCTATGGAAAGGATCATCATGAACCTCAGAAATAAAGATATTGGGGACCTACAGACACTGGACCCTACCCAGCGTGGCTTTCTTAAGGGCAGATCCTGCCCCTTAAACATGTTGAACTCATTTGAAACAGTCATCAATGCCACTGATGAGGGGAATGTGGTCCACACAGCCTATCTGGACCTTGCAAAAGCCTTCCATACAATACCCCAAGTGTTCATTATACATAAGCTCACCAGCTTAAATATGAACCCCTATGTCAGTAGATGGGTTGCAAACCAGCCCAAGGACAGAACTGACATGGTCAGAAATGCTGCAGCCATGTCAGACTACAAACCAGCTACAACTGGCATCTCACAAGGCTCGGTCCTGGGACCTCCCTTGTTTGATATATATTTCCCATAGGTACAGGCCAACATGGATGGACTGTGTCTGAACAAGTTTGCAGAGGACTATAAACTGGGCACCATATCTGACCCTCCAGCTGACACAAGCATCCTACAAAAGGGCCACATAGAAACAGACAAATGGTGCCAGAGCCATGTTATCAAGCTAATTGCAGAAAAGTGTATAGTCATCCTCTGTGGATAAACAGTAAGTGCCCACCAATTACCACATAGGTGTTAACCCATTAAGTACTTTAGAAGTAATAAGAGACCTGGGGACACAATTTGATAGATATCTTGCATTTGACAACCATGTGGCTGTAGTGGTTACAGAAACATACCATATACCCAGCTAATCATGAAGGCAGTCAGATCTAGATCAGGGGAGGTCATCGTGCCTCTTCAGTCATCCTTCATCAGCCTCACAATTTAGTACAATGGCCCCTGTGGGATGTACCTCAGCAGACACCTCCAGCAACTGGAAAGACCCCAAAAGTACCTCACCAGGAGGATCAAAGAGCTCAAACAGATGCCATGTGTTGCCTGATTAAACAAACTGCAGCTCCACACAGTGCCATACTGCCTGCCCAGAGGCAATCTGCCCCTGATATATAAAGCCATGTCCAAGCTGGAATCAATGAACATGCTGCACCTTGTACAATCTGAATGCCAGTGAGCTATGCACATGAGAGACCTGAACCCCAGCACTGACATACATAGGACATGCAGTAGTGATTGATCCATAACCCAGAAGCTCCCTCCACTCTTGAGTAAACTCCCAGTACAGGTTAGCCAGAGAGTCCCTCATTGACTCTCCTCAACAGGAAACTTGATGAGTGGATGGGAGATGGTAGGTTTACCCTGGGTATCACTGTTATGTCATGGGTAGACAGAGGCACAGTATACTAACCTTGAAATATGTCATGTCAAAATCCAGTTACAATGTGTGTTGAAGGACAAACACACTCTCTGACTAGCAGTAGAAATGGCCTAGGGCACATCGCTAGTGTTTGTCAATGTCCACCCAAGTTGTGAAATACACTACCAATGTTGGACAAGCCTGGTTTAAGTAGTCCATATCCGAACAAAATGCAACATGGTCATATGTGCACAACTGGCCCTTAACCAGTCTGGTGTGCTCACTATGAATATTTAAAGCAGTGATAGGACTGAAACCCAGGATACTGTCCACCACAGTGAAAGTACTGAACCAGTACACTATACGATATTACAGTGTTTGGTCAGTATGAAAGGATGTTGACAACTGTATGCAAACTATCCCATGGAAACCCTGCAGGCACGGTATAATCTCTGTTGGGTTCAGACACAAAGCAGTTGGGCAGTAAGTACACAACATGACTCCCAACACACAACTATAAATGTGAAATATTGTTGAAGTTCACACACGACCACAAATGTGGTGGACTGCAGATTTCAACATATGGAAAGCTCACACTGGGCATGCTCACACACTTTGATAAATGAGACATATGTCAGGCAACAAGCCATGGAAAGCCTGAACTGGGCATGCTCACACACTTAGGCCATGTCTCAGTTTAGCAGTTGGCCATACATATCTGGTATTTGTATGTGTTAATCCAGGAACCAACCACAATACAGCAATCAGCCCAGTGCACACAGTTAAATGACTACAGAGACATAAGTTAAATAGTGGATCCCTCTCATATTCAAACATCTTCCACAGATACACAAGTTGTTCATAGAAACAGGGAAAGCTATGGCAATAAAGACCTGCAAACAGTTTATCAGCAACAAATATTGTGCATCTGAAAATTAAACATATGGGTGTAGAAGTCAATACTAGGCTGTTTGCCCTAGGGAATACAAGCTTAGCCAGAGTGTGCTTGGCATCTGCCTCCCCAGTACAGTAGGCTACTGTGCCTCTGTAAAGTAGGTCACAGAAGGCACCGTTTAAGGCTAGTGTGCTGTGCCTCCATCAAGCAGGGACACAGTGGCCATCTCAGGGGTTGAATTTGCAATGTCACATCCATGTGGCAGGTGTTTTCTAGAAGACGGTTGGCAAGGATTTATAACAGTAATTGGGCATCAGTTACAGACTGAGGGGAGCCTTATCTGCAGTGTCTGGACAATTTCACTGTCAATACTTTGACGTGATGAGTTTGAGGGATTGAAGTGTCGTGCCAATACTGTTCAGAGGCATCCTCCCTCTGTGGGATATTGCTCTGTAATGTATTAGCTCCCTCCTTCTGTTGTACAGCTTATATATGTCTGGTGTACACCACACAGGTCTCCTGTTGTGGAGGAGTCATGGGTTTATTTGGGATAGCATGATCAATACAAACCTTCCAGATGCTCATAGAATGCTATTGTCAAGGATTATGCAGAGTGGCCTGTATAATCCCCCAGCATGGGTCCTTTGAAGTCTTCCACCCCAGTCTTCACAAGTGCAAAGTCTGCTTTTGATAAATACTTTGTTTGCAGTGACTTCCTTGCCTGGGGGTGGGGATGGGATATGGATGTCCAGGGAAAGTTGGGTATGGTCAGATATTAACAATGGTGGTCTACCTCTGGTGTGAAACATACAGTCCCCATGTTGCAGATGGTCAGGTCTAATATGTATTCTCCCTTGTGGCTATGGTGAGTGGTCCTGCCATAGCACATGGATTCACAAATTGTAGTGGCTGTAGGGTGATGTTGTTGAGGCCTGAGTAGTTCCCCCACACAATATACCTGTACCTGACGTTAACCACTGTAATGGTGTATGTGAACACCTTTATATCCTACACTGTTCCCAGGGAAGCAAAGTGTGTGTCCTGGATATGGGAGGGGTGGTCTGAACTGGTTGTGTTGTGTGTTACAGGTCCTGTGGTCATGAAGCATGGTATAAAACATAACCTGGCAGTGCTGATGTGCATATCTGACCCTGAAGTAGGCGGTTGTTAATGCATATATATGCTATCCCCCTAACTGACAGATAGTAATAGATGTACATACTTCTATATAAATAATTATGTCAGCACCCTATAAATACTGCAGGAGAAATACAGATATCCAATAATTCAAGTAGCGCACTCCTCTAATGCGTCTCTTTCAAGTGTCATAACATAGTTAGGTAGGGGCTTGAATCTTGCAAATGCTGAGTGCGTGTGTTTGGGTGAAGGGGGTTAGTGTGTGTGAAAGAAATGTCCCTTTTGGCAACTAGAAGAACACACTACATGATGCACATTCCTCTTTCTAAACACTGATGATGTCAGCACCTTATAAGTACAGCAGGAGAAGGAAAACCTCCCAGTGATGCGAACAGCGCACTCTGCTAATGCGTCTTTCTCAAGTGTCATAACATAGTTAGGTAGGGGTTTGAATCTTGCATAAGAGTGTGTTTGGTGTGAGGGGGGTTAGTGTGTGTGACAGAAATGTCCCTTTTGGCAACTAGAAGAACACACTACATGATGCACATTCCTCTTTCTAAACACTGATGATGTCAGCACCCTATAAGTACAGCAGGAGAAGGAAAGCCTTCCAGTAATGCAAATAGCGCGCTCTGCTAATGCATCTCTCTCAGGTGTCATAACATAGTTAGGTAAAGGTTTGAATTCTACAAATGCCATGTGTGTGGGATGTTGCTCTTAATATTGTATGACATAGATCATATCAGTAATGTCAATGCACACATGAGGTATGTGTGTGCCACATAGACATATGTACCTGTGACCTTAAATAGTTCCCATGTGTGAAGCCTGCCTCATGTGAATACATGTAATTTGCATTACACAACTTTATGACTGTGTTTTTTTGTGCAGGGGCTGCATTTGGTATGTGAATATACAGTGAGAGTAGTCTATGGTGTCATCTTACCAGCGAGGGATACACTTCTGATCTGGAGCATATAGTCCACATGTTGGTGATGAACAGGTGCAGCATGTTTTCCCCTCTTGTGGGAGTGGTAACAAGTTGTTCCATAGCAATTGAGTGTATGGATTCTAGGAACCTTACACCTAGGGTGTTGGAGCTACAGTAATGCTCCCAGTCTATGTGTGGGTAAATGAAGCTGCCCAATATATTGTTGTTTGGAGACACCTGCAGATATTTATGTATTCTTAAGTAGGCCAAGTGGGTTACCTGGGTTTGGGAGGGTGGTGTGTGCCAGGCTATGAACTGGAAGGCAGTCTTACCCACTGTTAGTTGCACATGGATAGTCTCTGATGCTTCGTGCTGTGTCACCAACATGGAGGTGTGTGTATCTTTGATGAATGTTGATACTCCCCCTCCTGTTCTGTTTTGGTGCAAGTTTTGGGGCCGACAAGCATGGTATGAGGTATAACCTGCCAGTGCTGGGGTGCATTTGGGAGCCTTGAACCAGGATTCTGTTACTGCACATATATTGATGTTCTCCATGCTAAGGACAGTTTCCAGTGCATGCATCTTGAGGTTTACACTGCTGGCGTTGAGTAGCATTACTATTAGTTTCCTATCCCTTGTGATACCTATGGAGGTGATCTTGTCTTTTGAGCCTTGCCTAAAAAAGGCACTATGGGGGTAGCAAGAGCCTTTGCCAATATCTGAAAGCCCATGGGTGACAGGTGCAAGCCGTCCCTAGCAAAGCATCGTGGCTTGTCGAGCATGTCATCCCAGGCTGACAGGCATTGGATCCCCTTTGAATGACACTGAAACATAAGCCAATTGTTGAAATTGATCATCTTGTCTACATATTGTGGCATCATTCTTGATGATGGCAAGATGCTACTCAAGGTCAGGGTCATACCAGTCTGGGCCACATGCTCAGAGAGCTCCTCTATGTCTCTTATCATGTAGTCCAGGGAGGTACATCTCAGGTCATTAACACTGGCATGGACACTGACTGAGTCATATTTATACATGCCTTGGAGTGACCTGTGTGCTTGTGTTATGTGGCAGATCATAGCGCCAAACAGGCATCTCACCATGACCTTCTCCTTGTTCAGCCTGGAGAGCAGGACATCAGTGTACCTGATGATAGAGGCACCTATTACAAGTGTAGCAGGTGTGTTGTTTAGCCTTACGTGCTGTGACTGTTCAGCACACTGGCTTTGTGAGCTATGTGTTGCACGTGTTCTGTTCTGAGGTAGCGGTTGCTTGTGTATCTGCTTTGGAGGTGTCTGCTGCTTAGGCAGAATTTTATTTAGAGACTCCGAGTATGTTTTCGTGTGTTTATTTGTTTGGATTGCTGTCATGGTAGGTCTATGTGAGACTGGAATTGTAGTGACTGTGGTTTCCTTCTCCTCCTGACAGGTTTTGCCAGTACTGAGTTGAGAGAGCTTAGCCTGCAGTTTGGCTATATGGTTGCATCTCTCACATGTGTTGGAATTTGTTGGGAGGTGGAGAGGGCTGTCTGTGTACATGAGGCAGTTGTAACATTGCCTCTAGATTCCCAGATTCACCAGCTGGACCAGAGATGAGATTGACAACTGACTTTGAACATGCTAGAATAGTATTGGGAATTCCTTTATAATTAACAACAAAAAGGGCCAATGGGGAACAAGGTACTCAAGGTGAGTTTGTGAGGGTGTAGTGCTTTTAATTTGTTAGTGCTGGCATATATAAATACTTTAGTGAGAAAGTGAAGGTAACTCAAATGCAATGTGTTACAGGTAACTTAAAAGCATAAATGACAAACAGTAACTTTCTGTCAAGTGAAACAAGGAAATACGTACAGTAAGCAATGCAGATGACACTAGGGATCCACAGATGCACTGTAAAGCTACATTTCAGGTGGAATAAGTGTTTCAGGGAAATAACAAGCAAACAAGCATACAAACAAAGCTACATTCAGCAGGCATGGATCTTGTCTATGCTACAGCAAACAAGGTGTACCAATTTCAGTAAGAAACAGTTCAAATATGCAGGCACTATAAGCCTTTAGCCAGAAATTCCCAGCTCAGATGGGCAGAGTCCAGCCTCTCCTCCCACAAGAGTACAGACCATGAACCTTCGTAATGTAAAATAACTGGCCTGAAGCCCAAGTGTTTAAACCAGAACTAATACACATTTAGAATACAGACACTGAGCCCTCAATCAGCAGTTCCCAACTTAGTAGGATGTATGCTACTTGTCCTGCCACCACAGTATCCCTGACATTTAATGAGACTCACCTCCTGTCATAGTTAGTTGTGTGTTTGGGGGCTGTTAAGCATGGTATGAGGTGTAACCTGGTAGTGCTAGGGTGCTCTTGGGAGTCTTGAACCTGTTGTCTATTACTGCACAGATATCAACATTCTCCATGCAGAGTAGAGTTTGGACTGCATGCATCTCGCAGTTTACATGTCCATCATTGAATCTCATTACTTCCATTTTCTTATCCCCTGTGCTACCTATGTAGGTGGCCTTCTGTTTACAGCCTTACCACCAGAATGCAAAGATGTGCAGACATTACACTATGGTAATTAATATGGGTGTACCAAACAATACAATGACAATCATACTGTTAATGCATCAGGCATGCTGGGATATACCCACAATGATACCATTACACTGTACAGTTGACAACATGATAATATTACTACACTTCTATGTAGTCACCCTGTGCATCAGCACCATGTTAACCAGTCCTGCATCGATGTTACAGATTGCAGGAGGTGGCACAGTTTCATCATATGCACAGGGTGTGTACTTGGCATGCCTGAGTCTGCCACTGATACAACCAATCGACATGTATGTGTGTGTGTGTTAGTGAGGGACAACCGTACAAGATGGGGCAATGTTGATGCAGTGTGTGCGTGTATGTGTTAGCCCTAGGTGTTAGCATTATGCATGTGTGTGTGTATACACACAGTTCCACCTCGTGGCTGCCATATATGGGTGTTTGTGGACAGCCACAGACTGTACCTGCCAGGTCATACAGATCACTGTCTCTGGCCATGGACACGGTACCTGTGCCTGGCAGGGGTGCTACGGACAGTATCAGGTACTAAGCCAGACTGGGTACTGTCATCAGAAGCAGTTGGTTGATGACTGGAGACATGTCCCTGCTGGGACTGTCCAGAGCCACATGCAAGTGGTCTCCTAGGGCGGTCTGATGACAGCACAGACCCAGCATTGCTGGGGCTGGTACTGGCACTATGGGAGCAGCCGCGGGTTTGTTGTCCACGATGACTGCCAGCTGCTGCTGTTGCTGGCATACGTCCATGTCGACGCCTCAACCATCCTGCATTGCCCTGACTCATGGACATGTAGTTGTGGAACAGATCTAATGTGTCCCCCCAACGTCTGTCAATGACCTTGGTGAAATTACAGATGGCAGCCGCAACGTCATGCATAGTGTCATTCATAGCAGTGCGATGTCAGACATGTGTACTGTCAATTGGCTGACCAACAACGGACCCTGGCACACCTCCCTGTGCTATTACACAGGTATCATCATGCACGGACAAAAAAAAATGTGCTCGCAGCTCCCTCAGACCCTGTCTGGTGTACCATTCCATACATGACTGTGCCTGCATTACAGCCCAGAACATAGCTGAGGTTGAAAGACCTCTGTGGGCACATCTGACAGGGGCAGTATGACCACGGAGGCTCCCACGAGAACCCCTGGACATCTGCCTGTGTGGTACCATGTCAGGACTCTGGCCATGGCTGCTGTGAGGGGATGCATGTGCCACTGATACCACATTACCCTGGTCAATGCCCACTGTATGCTGTCCATCACCTAGGGATATTGGTGACAATGGATGTATTGGCAGGATGACTGTGCACATTGATGGGGATGACAGCTGTGTACTGTCAACTGGCTGACCAACAACGGACCCTGGCACACCTCCCTGTTCCATTACACAGGTATCATCATTATCACTATCCCCAGCAGCAGATTCAGGTTCCCTGCTGCACACCACCAGAGCAGCACCAGAACCTGTGAGAGGAAGACAGGAAACACAGTTTACAATGTGTACACAATGTTACCACAGATGCACATGGGCACATGCACACATGCACACATGGGCACATGCACACATGCACACATTCACACATTCACACTCCTCAGTACATGAGATACAAACACACCTGCAATCAAACACATAGCAATACCATTTGAGGGTATTATTACTATTATTATCATTAGTATTAAAGGATTGTTATTACACACTCACCAGCATGGATTGGCTGCCTTGCTGTTACACCAGAGGGACCTGCACAAATAAGACATTTATTGTCAGTGGGCACAACTGTGCCATTGATACTGTGAGTATGAGACAGTTCAGTAGTACAACAGTTGGCTTTCACAGGTCTACTGCCGATATTGAAAATATCACTCTTGCACAATAATTACCAGGATAACAGCTACAAACACATTACACAACTCACAAATGCATAAACTACCAGTGTAGAGAACAGTCAACTATAGATATGGCATGTTACCTGCACGCTCCAATTCCTCATGCTGGGTGGCTCCAGCCTCCATCATTACACATGTGTGTGGATGTTGTTGTTGTTGGGCTGGAGCCACAACACTTCGGAGGAGCCCCTCCAGTCTGGTGAGGGGGGGTGTATAGCCGCCCCACCACCTGTGGCAAGCTGTTGCTTGTGGATATCAGATGCACGCTGATGGACATTTCTAATTAAATCACTGCAGTGATGGTGTACCTGCTCATATGTCCGGTTATGCATGCCTATGTCATTTACCCAACGGACAAGGTCTTGCCACAGTACAGCCCTCTCGTGCTGGTTCTGGCTGGTGCGGGAAAAGAGTGTGGCAAAATCCCACACCAGGCTCTGGTGTATCTCCTCTTCCTCTGCAGCAGAGTACGTGGGGTTGCACTGGTGCACCATTGCCCTGGAAGGAAAAGAAAAATATGTGAGCAAGTGATATGGTACATATAATACTCTACTGTAGTGATATCACTGAACTGCCATATATAGCATCTGTCTGTCTATTGGGGGATACACATGTAAATGACCACATATCAGTGCTCAGCCGACAACTGTGTGACAGTGCCTGGCACACTCCATACAACAAACAAGTATACTCCAGCAGTCGGCGCACTGTTTGAGGTCCAATGCACAGCCTCACACTGGGGGTTTGTATCAAGGTAATGTATGGGGAACAGTGTCAACCCATGCAATGCATGCAATGCACAGTAAAAATTTCACTGGTAATGCACCATAGTCTTTGTTGCCATAACCATACCTACACCACAGTCACATACAGGGAACCACAGCACAACATATGGCAATGTTGCATGTTTGTATCCCAATACCTGACACATCTTTCTCTGGCCTCACACCAAGGACACACACTACTATGACAGACACAAAGTCATGCTGAGCAATCACACCATTACAGACCTTGCACACAGTCAGTGGCACACTCATTCCACCTCACATAGTTGGTATTGCAATGAGTACATGTGTGTGTGCATTGTGTCATAGGCAGGTAGTATGCTATTGGGCCTGGGCCTACAGCAGCATACTGTTATGCTACCCTGTCCCTTGGGACACATGTAATGTACTTGCTCCTGTCAAACAGTTACACAGGGTGACTCATATGGCATACTACCTATCTGCATAACATTCAACAGGGGTATGTCTGACATCTACTAATGGGGAGCCTTGCTTCGTAATGCTGGGTGGTTTACTCCAGGGTATGGCCTATTTGTGTGTAGGGACCTGTTCCTCCATCATGTGCTCTTTACTGCGGTGCCAAGGATGACAGACATAGGTCATTTATGCTGGGGATATTGTGAGGTGTTACCATGGTTGTTGGACAACTGTTATGGGTGTGACTTAACTATGTATATTCAGCAGTGGTAACCTCTGTGTAGGTAGCTTGAGAGGCACTCCATATGTGGTTTTGTCAGTCACTCTGCATAGGTAATGTGTTTGAGGGCATTATCACTGTTTGTTAGGTATGACTGTGTCCTTCTCCCTTTCTATAGTTGTCATGGGAGGTGCATACCGTGTAGGACATTGTGAGGTGTAGAGGGGTACAGTGACCTACATTTCACTAGCTGACACACCATTTCTGCTGACACGTACCATGTACAGGTATTACAAGACTGGTTTGCCACTGTGAATATCAAAGGGGAGGCTATTGTACACTTGTTTCGCATGTTCCCTCCTGACACATCCAGTAGTAGGCAGGCAACCACATATGTGGTGGTTAGTAGTGTAAGTGTTTTGGAATGGGGTATGGTACTCCTGTATCCACACTGGTGTTCAGTCCATGCCTTTGTCACCAGGCACCTGTTGCAATACATCTGCACACATGTGCCTCTCTCAGTATATATATATATATATATATATATATATATATATATATATATGTATGTATGTATATATATATATATATATATATATATATATATATATATATATATATATATATATATATAGAGAGAGAGAGAGATATTCATATACATACACATCTGTAGACATTCATATCTGTCTGTATATGTGTATGTATCTATATATATATCTATATATGTATGTGTCTTTTACATAATATATGTATATACATATTCTATCTATCTATCTATATATGTTCATAGGTTCATAGGTTCATAGGCAGGTACTAGGCTATTGGCCCTAGGGCCCATACAAGCCTAGCCAATAAATGTACCCTGGCTTTCGCCACCCAAGAAAAGTATTTTCCTATGCCCCTGTCGGGCAGAGCCACAGAAGTGATCCCTGGGGTGAATTTCCCATTTCCCATCCAATCATCAAGATTTTTCTTGAAGAGTGCTAATGAGGAACTCTGTTTGACATAAATAGGTAGTCTGTTCCAGAGTATGGGAAGTCTCTGGGACAGGAAGCTATCCCTCCAGCATGTTCTGTTTATTGTGGTGACAAGTTTAAGGTCCCTAGAGTGTGTAGCTCAGAGGGATTGGGATATCTTTAAGTGGAGCATGTCCAACAGCTCTGGGTTTGACATAGCTTTGTATGTTAGGCAGAGATCACCCCTGAGTAGGCGATATGCGATGGAGTAAAGCTGTAGTTTTTTGAGACGGTCTGCATAGGGCATTTGTTTGAGGCCAGTAATCCTCTTTGTAAGGTATTTCTGTGGTCTTTCCAGTTGTTGTAGATGTCTTGTGAGGTACATATCAAAAGGGGCATTGTACTCTATAATGGGTCTAATGAGTGATGAGTAGAGGGGAACAATGACCTCTTTTTTCTGGATGAGAATCCTTTTGTGATGAGATGAGCCACGTAGAAGGATTTCCTGACCACTGTGGCAATGTGATTATCAAAGGAGAGACTACTGTCCACCTGTGTCCCAAGGTCTCTTATCACATTTTCAGCATTAAGTAGACTACCAGCTATGTGGTAGTTCATGGGTACAGAGTTTTTACCAAAGGGGATGACAATACACTTTTTGGCATTGAGCTTCAGGCCATGGCTTTGACACCAGGTATCTGTCTCAGTGAGGCCCTTTTGTAGTTTGTCCACATCGTTAGGAGTTGTGATTATGGCTCCTAGTTTGCAGTCATCTGCAAACTTTGTTAGCCAAAGGCCTTCTGTGTTGGCCTGCACTTCAGAGAAGTAGATACCAAACAGGAGAGGACCCAGGACTGAACCCTGTGGTACTCCACTTGTCACTGGTCTGATGTCGGATTTAGAATACGCTACTTTCACAGTGTGGGTTCTGTCCGTGAGCCAGTTGGCAACTCATCTTATGACATAGGGATTTATACCTAGTTTAGTGAGCTTATCTATAATTCCAGAGTGGGAGATGGTGTTGAAAGCCTTGGCGAGATCTAGATAAGCTGTGTGAACCATTTTACCATCATCTATGGCTTTGGTGACTGCTTCAAAGAAGTCAATCAGGTTTAGGAGACATGATCTGCCTTTTACAAATCCAAACTGAGTAGGTTCCAGAGTTTGGAGATTACCAATGTCTTTGTTTATGAGTTCCACAATGATACGTTCCATGGCCTTGCAGACCAGGCTCGCCAGGCTAATGGGGCAGTAGTTACCAGGGTCCGTCGTGGCTCCCCCTTTGTGGAGTGGGATAACTGTCACAGTGCACCATTCAGTGGGTACAAAGCCTAAGGTGAGGCTATGATTGAACATGGTACTTAGGTAGGGTGCCAGTTCATTCTGTAGTTCGTGTAGAACGCAGCCTGGGATATTGTCAGGTCCCATGGATGCTGTGCTCTTGGCTTTGGAGAGTGTTTTTTACCTGTGCAGCCATGATTATAGGAACTTTGCATTCTTCCAGTATAGAGATGGGCCCTCTAGGGGGTGAGAGGGGGGTAAAGTTAGCACTGAACCTATCTGCCATGATGTTGGCAATATCAGTTGGTTCTGTATATTTAGTGCCATTATGCTGTAACTCAGAGCAGATCTGAGTGTTCCCATTTAGATTCTTGACATAGCTATAGAATGCTTTGTGGTTGTCTTTAGAGTCAGTGGCAAATTTGTTTTCGTAACTAGCTTTGGAGGATTTTATGAGGGATCTCAGCTTCTTACCAAGGTTGACCAGGGAGTTCCTCCAGTCATGGGATTTTACTTTTTTTGCATCAGTTTCTTTCTTCTGTTGTAGAGTTTGTTTATGGCAGAGGACCACCAGACTGGCTTCCTTTGTCTGGAGGATAACATCTTGGTTCTATTAGGGATAGCATGACCCATGCACTCGTGTAAGTGCTTATAAAGTGCATTTGTGTAGGATTCGGCAGTCATACCTCTATTGTCCGTCTGCATGGATGTCATGACGTTTGCCACTTCTGTCTTAAGAAGTGTGAAGTTGGCTTTTGAGAAGTTTGTTACGATGGTTTCCCTAATTGGGGCTGGGGGTGGGATGTGGATGTCTAGGCTGATTAGCTTGTGGTTGGATCTGACCAACAAGGAATTGACCTCTGGTGTGGAACACCAGTTTCCCATGTTGGTAATGACCAGGTCTAGGATATAGCTGCCCCTGGTGGGGGTGTGAATAAGTTGATCCAAGGCGTTGGTATTTATGAATTCTAGAAAACATTGAGCAAAAGAGTTGGTACATGAGTAGTTTTCCCAGTTAATGGTGGGGTAGTTGAAATCACCCATTATTAGGGTGTTGGGTTGTACCCTAATACTTTCCAGTGTATCAAGAAATGAGGAGTGTGAATCCTGGGGCATGGTGGGGGGTCTGTACCAAGCTACAATTTGGATTGCGGTCTTGCCCAGAGTTAGTTGCACTTGGATAATCTCGGATGCATTATGCTGTGCATCTAGCCTGGAGGTGTGTATATCCTTAATTAATATGGACGCGCCTCCGCCTTTAGTGCTTCTTTCTGGGTTAGGTGGCCAAAAGGTGTGGTATGAATTGAAGCCTGGTAATGCAGGGGTGCTCTCTGGAGCTTTGAACCAGGTCTCTGTCACTGCACAGATGTCACAGATGTCACCGGTTACGGTGGTGAATTTGTCATTTGAACCTTGCCTAAAAAAGGCACTATAGGGGTGGCAAGAGTCTTAGCCAGTATCCGGAATCCTAAGGGCAACAGGTGTAGGCCATCTCTGGCAAAGCATCATGGACTGTCGATCATGTCGTCTCAGGCAGACAAATACTGGATCCCCTTAGAATGACACCAGAAGCTTAGCCAATTGTTGAAGTCAATCATTTTGTCCTTGTACTGTGGTATCATTCTGGGTCTATCTATTTCTACATCCCTCTCTGTCTATGTATACATATATGCATATTATATATATAGATACATATATAAATATACATACATATACATATAATATATATATATATATATATATATATATATATATATATATACCTTTTTATTTACACATACGAATACACACTCTAACATACTGCTAAACATCCATTACTGTACAACCTACATTATACGTTGCACTACAACCTACATTGATATGTGCACATAGCATCCTTCACATACATATTTATGTCCAGCCTTCACTAACAGTTGCAGTATGTCCCCTGCCCTATGCACATCTTCATATATATAGATACAGACTGCTAACACATATGGAGGGTTCACAGTATGTAGACTATTACATTATTAGTTTACATTACCTTTGTTTGTCACTGCTGTTTGTGATGGCTTGCTGCTGGTTAGCTTGCTGTTTTGTATTGTTTTATTTTCGGTGGCTGTCTCTGTGTCTCTTTTTCATTTTTTCTGTTTTTCTCTCTCTCTCTCTCTGTCTCTCCCTCCGGATGTTGCAATGAAAGTATTGCATGTGTGGACTGGGAGTACAGGCTGCTTTTGTAGGTATATGCACATGTGCATGTGATGGCCTCTGCACCAATTGTTAGCCAGCATTTACTAATTGCATGCAGCCTGCTGTGTGGTAATTGCAGTTCTCACTGTGATTTCAGGACAGTGCTATAAAATGTTAGGTTAGGTAGGCGTAGCCCTTTCAGATTTACAAGGTGGGGACCATGCTGGTATGCTGTGGGCACTGTTGTGTGAGTGTAAAGGTTGGTATGTCTCTCATATTTCAGGCTGTGTTGTAGGCACTGACATGCATGTTGTACTGACACCTGACTATTGTTTCCTCCAGTTTATTCTTCTCAGTGTGTATGTTAACTGACACCTAATAATACTAATACTGTTTAAATGGGAGTATGTGCTTTCCTGTGGGACTTGTGGAGTAACTGGTATACAGCAGTGGCTCTTGCAATTTGTTGCTATGGCTTCACTATTTGGCCTTTACATTCACTCCTTGAATGCCTGCTAGGTGTCTTTACTGGAATGTGTTGCTATGGCTTTCCTATTTTCCATTTACATTCACTCCTTGTAATGCTTGCTATATTTCTTTCAGCAGCAATTCCTTATATGTTTGTTGTGGTTTGCTGGTACTGCATGCAGTCTTGTCTGGCCAAGGTGTGGGGCTTGACACCTACAAGGGTATTTTATTTATCTGCTGAGCAGTAGTGGCACCTTGTACTTTGTACTAACAGTTATGGATAGCAGGCACATGCAGTGCTTGTAAACTGCTATACTGTCCTTCTGTTATTAGTTGGATACCTCCTTTGATATTTGTGGGTTGTACACCTACATGTGGGTGTGCTTGTGGAAGCTATTCTACAGCTATTCACATAGTGTGTGACAGCAGACAGAATGATATGCCTGTGAGTTTGTGACACTTGCAGGCCTCAGATACTCTCAGGTGTATCTTTTATCAGCCTCAGGGAATGGTTCATATCATTGGGATACACCCGTGATATATTTCAGATATTCTGCAGTTGTGACTGTGGGGTATTTTGAGCATATGTATTACTACACCATTTCTGACATGCAAGTAGTGCATACTTTCAGTAGTTGACAGTTACCATTACGTGGGATAAAACCCCTTTCTGCCTACTGTTAGTACATTTCACATGGAGTCAGTGGGGCACAGTTAACATTTGTTTTCAAATCAGGGACATCCCTGTAAATCAGTCACAGTTACGAGGTCTGGCCTCTTACCTGTTCAAATATGGCAGTATTTATCCTGCTCTGATAGTGTGTGTGGTTTGCAAGATGCTACTGTCACATTATTACCTACTAGCTACCGACTAGCATGGCTGTTTCTCTTATCGCACTAATGTTATACAAATCCACAAGAATTGCCAGTAAAGATACAAGAAAAGCTTTGTGTAATAGCCTTCCTATATTCCCTTTACATTCAGTCCTACTATTTCATGATATATTGCTTTCAGCAGAAAGCTCTTGTATATCAGTCATGGCTTAGTGGTAAGTCATACAGACTAGTGTTTCCAAGGTCCTGGGTTCGAGACTGACAGAGGAATTTTACTTTGCTGTTGAGCAGACTACAGGCCTTGTCAGTCAGAATGACTAAGGCACTTTTAAGCAGTTGTAAGCGGGTTAGCGCTGGTTTGCGTGGAGCTCATGCATGCACATTGTCGCTGAGCTTCACGCACACACTCTTAGCTAAACACACACAAGCGCACACCCGCTTACAACTGCTTAAAAGTGCTTACTGTCGCGCACACCCGCGCTAATTTCTTTGAAAGAAAAGAAAATGGGGAGATAGGAAAGTGGTGGAAAAGGGGGCACAAAGAGGGTAGGACAGTAGGAAAACAAGCTCAGGATTTGCAGGAAGGAGGTAGGAAAGGCCCATAGCTGCCCATTTCTTTATCAGCAACAGCTGTGCATATGTCTGTAATTTGGTGTGAAATTTGAAACCTTCCACCCCTGAGAGAGGGGTGAGGACAACAAATATGTTGTACAGCCAATTGTAATTACCAGTTCACATGTCCAGCAGACATGTCTGCAAAATGGGCAGCTATGTATGGGGCGTAATTTTTTTGTGGGAACAGAGTGCCCTTTTTTTATTTTTTTATCAGGTGAGAGTGGAATGTGAGGTACAGGAAGTAGGTATATTTGGGGAGGTAGGTAGGGGAGGTTAACAGACAAGACAAACAAGACGCATACAGGGGCAGAGTATGACATATGGGGGGAAACACAACTGACGGAGACGATGTTTGGATATTGCGAGCTCATGAGCCCACAGATGGCAACAGTGGAACTGAGATCCCCACCCATGGGCAGTTGCCACTGTGCCTTCACAGCCCAGGACGGGACTGTGCTGGGGGCTGTGTAGGACGGGCAGCAGGGACACCCGTGAGTTGCACCACCCGAGCCTCAAGCTGGCGTAGGGGTTCAAGCACAGAATGCCTGATCTCGCAACGCACCACAGACCGGACACTTTGGAGGGTGAGTGGGCGGTCTCCTCCGGCCACGCTTGCAGAGGGGGGGATGAGCCCCATCCCCTGCAGCGCTTCCACCTGAAGGTGGCACAGGGCCACCGGAGGAGGTTCCGGTCTGGGCACTACCAGGTGCACTCCCAAGCTGAGGTGGGAGAGGTGGGTCCGCTGGAACCTGCCTTCCCTGTTGTCCTATGTTTAGAAATATTTTATGACATTTTGGGTTAGTAACAAACACTACCTTTCAAAATTAGTTGTAACAGCATGCGTCAGTATTCCCATTAACCAAACACCCATGAATTCCAAACACTGAACAGCAAGCATAACACATGCATATTTTGAACAACAGTACACAATCCAACAGCATGCAGGGTTGATTGATGGCAACAGGCCATCAGGTTTGGATATGTGAACAGGGCACATGCAGCAACGTACATGCAAATATGTTTGAACCAACAGGACAAATGTCCATAGGAATTAATTGTGAATACACATACCCAGTTTGTTGTGGAATGGCAGTATTTGTGAATATAGGGTAGGGTGAAGAAATATTTCATTAACAACTTCAACTACCTATACATATGCTGTACATCTCTAGTAGCTGCAGATATATATATCCTACAGGTCTTAGTACAGTTTCTTATATGTAACCTTAGGAATGTTGGTGATGGGACTGTTACTGCTACATTAATATACATTGCATTTTTATTCATACACGTTTATATCTGGCTATGTTCAGGTACAGCATCCTGCTACATTTCATTTATATGACTCTAGACAACTGTGGATGTTCATTATTTCATACAACCATACTATCTCCATATTGCAAGGGTACAGCAACATATCCAAATTGTGGGACAGACACATTCCAGCTTCAGTACTTTATTTCAAACATTTTACTGTTTGGTTGTGGCTGTCTCATTCATTTCATTATGTACTGACTGCAGTATACTTTATTCAGAAGTTATAACAGCTTTCTTGGTCGATTCATACCTCTTTCTCACACTCTCACTTGTTTTATTTTTACAATTCAAGATGGTACTTTATTCTAGGCGTTATTAACATGCCATACTTTATTACAACAATCCTTTCCAACAGACTCACTTGTTTCATATGGCAGATTTTGTATTTGACACATGTCTATTGTCTTTAGCTTGTTTACCACTGATTTTCAGGCTGCAGCAGGTTATCTGATATTACAGTTCAGGTGGGAAATTACTATTTCAGACTTGTTTAATTTTTATTTCTGGATTTCTGCATCACTTATCTAATCATACAGTACTAGCAGAATCTTTCTTCTAGTGTTATTTGAACTTTATTAATATGTAACTACACTGAACTCTTTTACAAGCTGTCTCACTTATATTGTATAACAATTACAGAAATATAATTGCTAACCTGCCTGGTGGCGCAACCGCTCCAGCCTATCACCATAGGCTCGCCGATTCGCAGAACGCACACCTGCAGCTGTAATATAAATGAAGTAATATTGGAACATACATTTCCATAATATCAGCTAGGATAATTCCTTACATACATAATTACATGGATACTTACTCAGTAGTGGGGTGTTGGGCATTTGCCGGGCCTCCTGGATCCAACGGTTCAGTTGGTCCTGCTTTTGTCTCTTCAGGTCCACATGGTGGTGACGGACCTGTTCACCAGTCCTTGGTATGCCTGTGGCACTGGTGAGATCATGTGCCAACTGGTTCCACACCTCTGCCTTATACGCACCCCACAGAACCTGGCCCTGCATGAGTTGAGCCTCATGATCGTGGACTAGGAGCCAAACCATGTATTTGGACTCCTCAACACCCCACCTCTGTGCTCGGAAGCGACTACCCTCTCCTACACCTGCCATCCTGACTGCAAATAGGTTCCACAATCAGTTATGCTGTGTATTCCCGCCTATGGGGCTTATATATGCCGTTTTTCCCATACTTATCTGTGATTGGCCATTTTGGAATTGTATCAGCTTCACAAAACCTGCTTTGTCATGCTTCTATTTCCATTCATTCCTATATATATGCTAATACTGCATTTTTCAGTGCAGCTGTCATGGCTTAGTGGTTCAGTACTTTGACTATGATGCACAGTATCCTGGGTTCGAGCCTGGGCATTGCTTTTTTTTTTTATTTTACTACTGTCTAGACAGGCTAGGAGGTGTGTCTGTTTAAAGGCGGCTTTGATACAGGTTGCTCAACGTTGCCCGCCGGTAAGCCGGTTGGCGTGCTGCGCAGCTCCACGCAAACGGGTTACGCTTGTTAACGCATTATTTGGCTATGAGCATGCATATTACACTGTGAAAAATGTTGCGCAACTATGGGCACACAGTTTCAGCGTGTTAAGCGCTGCTCAACTCCGGGCACTCATATTACACCTGTTAAACCACTGGTCACCTACGGGCAAACATACTCAGCTTGCTAGAGCGCTGCTCAGCTATGGGCACTTATAAAATATTTTATTTTTTTATTGTGTCAGATTTCTTCATAAAAACATGGCCCATTTCATTGCATTTTACTTAAATTATAATTATATATATATATATATATATATATATATATATATATATATATATATATATATATATATATATACATATATGTCAGGGGATTGTTTCGTGCTTATTTCACTAAAAATAAAAAATGATGTTGTTTGGGCTCGAACCGTCACTACCTCCTCTTTGGCCGACGTCTCTACCGCTACACTATTGCTACTTGGCTTATTTTGCATATTTGGATCTTATATGCTTTTTCAATGACTGCTAACTGTGGCTGAGCGAAGGGCACACCCGCGCAAACGAGCGCAATTATGGGCAAACATTTTTGAAATTATAAAAAAAATTAAACTGTTCATTTTTACGTTTTACATTTCAGTTGGGTTAATAGTCTGTGGGGGCATGTGTGCTGTTGTGTTTCTTGACATTTCTGCGGACTCGCTCATGGGAGTTTCCTTTTGGTACTGTGATTCTTCTGGGGGCATGTCCCTTTGCAGGACTTGCCATGTGGACACGCCCCCTACATTGCTACATGTACCGTGTTAGCCTAGGGTGTGATTCAGCATGCCCTCATGAATATGCATGGCATGCTGACATCACCCCGTTTAACTGCAGCCTCCATGTAAGACTTGTTAACTCTTACACGGAGGCTTCGTGAATCCTGCCCGTTGTTTATTTTTTTGTTTGTTTTTTAATGTTTTTTAAGTTATGATTTTTGGACCTGAATATTCCATAAAGTTGTAACTCAAATTCTTTTGACTCAGCTGAACATGAATCAAGCAAGTCTATAATAAGGCAGTCCATGTTTCAGGGAAGAGAAGAAGCTGAAGATAACTGAGGTCTTGGACCATGAGAGGTTCAGCTAAATGACAAAGGACAGCACCATAAAGGACAACATTCTGGACATCGTTCTAACCAAGAAAGTGTAAGTCATAATGTTCAAAGGCACTGTTGGCCAGTATTGATGATGTCAGTAAGTGGTTTGGAGTAGTAGAAGAATAAGAATTAAAAAAAAACAAAGATTATGCTGTGATATTTTAGAAAAGTATATTATGTTGAGCTGGGGGAAAGGTGGCAAGTATTTATTCATTTATCTCTTGTTGACTGGGTTACTCCAATTAAGGAAGTAGCCTCTTTTCATGGAAGATCCAATGTGGTATTTATACTATTTGGGAAAATTTGGTCAGGGCATCAGGGAACTTCTCTAACTCTTTTTAGTACATCCAGCTCATGCAGGTGGTGCCTCAATTTAATGTCTTATCCAAAGGACAGCACACTCAGACGTGCAGCACCACAGTGTCAGCAATGGATCTACCTAGTGTGTGAATAGAACCCATAACCTTCTACATCAAAGGTGAGTGCTATCTGTTGCACCACTGACATTAACTGGAAACAAACTAAAGGAAAAACAAGTTAATCTATGGGCTTTGGATGAAGTAGTAAAGGTTGAAAAGATGAATTAGTGAAGAAAATCCAATGTGTCCACAAATAAATGTGAAGCTAGTAATTAGGGCAAAAGAGGTGGAAAGGAAGGTGTGAAGATGTGGAAATGTAACAGTAGAAAGAGCAAACTGGAAACAAAATTGGTGAGGGCAGTAATTGATCAAGCTAAAAGGGAGCTGTCAAAAGGTATCAAGAATAAGAACAACAATCTTTTAAGTATAGGTGGAGAGTACAAGGTTAGCAAATAAGCAGGAAAGATGGTCAGGCTAGCAAAGGTTAAAGTCGAATGGGAGTTATCAGAAGGGATCAACAAGGCAACCGAGAGATCTGTAGCAGAAAGAAGACAGGGAGAGGCAGAACAAGACTGAGAAACAGTCATTGTCACTCTGCCAATCACCATCTCATGACTCGGATGCTTGCTACTCAAGCAATTTTGTGTCGGCCAGCTGTGATATAGTGAATAATATATTTTATCAGCAGCAGTAACATGTTAAACAACAGTTAGGAACTTGTCAGAATATGTGTGGTAAAAGATGCCAACACAAATAAACTGAAAAGGAGAAAGTTCACTCATTCAATGCCCTAAAAACTAAGAACAAAGACAGAAACAACAATAACGATTTAATAAAGGATACATAATAAATTCTTCATACATTTTAGTAAACAGCATGTACTAAGTATAATGTCACTAATTTCCTAAAATAAAAGTGCCTTCAACAAATTAAATAGCTGTATGCATTATATAAGGCAAGTGTCAAGTATCCAAAATAAGCGTTCTATGTTCATAAGTTAACAGCTGTTAAAAACTTAATATATAAAATACAACTATCAAATGCATAAAATAAAACAGTTTGCTACAAAATAAAGAGAACTAAATGGATTAAAGTACAGCAAAAATATGTCCAAAATAACTACACTGTCTTATCAGTAATATTGTCAAACCTGCTATTTACATATACAATGAAAGGAGCTATAACAGGGAAATAAATGTTGTACTACAATAGCTAGCGAAAAGAAAGATGGAATTTATTTATTTTTATTTTACATTTGTTTATTGGGAAAGATAAGACTCATTTTCAGTGGAGACCCCAGGGAGAAAAGCTCCACATACAGAGATTATACAAAAACTTATACAAGAAATTATACAAAACTTATACAAAACAAATATACAAGACATACATTTTTTTAAAACAAACTTGTGAAAATTATTTTCTGACACTATACAAACAGAATCACAGTACTGATGGGATAGAACATGAAAGAATGCAGTTTTAAGTAAATGTGATTATTGAGTATATATAGCAGAAGTGGATAAGTATACAGGAAATAAACAGCAAAGTTTTAAGCATAATAAAGAAAAGTGGAGTTTAATAAATTTTGCTTCATGTATATAAAAAAAAAAAATATATATATATATAGAGAGAGAGAGAGAGAGAGACAGAGACAGAGACAAAGACAGAGATAAATATAGATATGTATGATTATATCATGGATGTTTTGTCATGTTAAATAAAATGCAAACATCGAATAAAACATGCAGATCATTTCATAATAGCAACTACATAGATAACCAAAACCCAATACAGAGAAAAAGTTAACTAATTTCCTTTTATGATGTATTAACCATAACCCTACCAAATTCAGTTTTAGTTGTCTGAATAGTGGTAATATAAAGAAAAGGGAATCTTAAGGTAAAGTGCACAGTTAGGCATAGGTGCAGGGGTGGGATTAGGGTTAGAAGCAGGGTAGGTTTAGGGTTATGGTATGTACATGTTACTAAGGTGGAACAAGGTGGCTAAATACTCTATGTTTGTTTTCTCTCTGTTGGAAAAAAAAAAAACAGGAATCATCATATGATCTTGAATGCCAGGCATGACAGTGAATAATCAGATCAATATGCCACTTGCTGTGAAGTATCATCTATAGTAATCACTCTGGCAAATTGCTTCAATAACTGGTACAGTTAGCCTGATTTCTTATGCTATTATGTTCTGAATGTGCAATAGTCAGTAGAGAGTCAACACCGCATACATGTCCAATATGAACATCAGTATATGTCATGCTACAACTGATGAAGTGCAATATTTTAAGGAGTCACCATGTGAAGTCATAGGAGTTAATTCAATAAACACTACATGGAGCAATTCTCTGTGTAGGAATAGTGTTGCGGCCGGAGCATGAAATATGGCCACCAAGTGATCCAGGAAACAAGGCTGGGGGCATGCCCGAGTGTGCAGACATTGTGCAGACACAGAAGCTATCTTGTAATGCAAATCACCTCATCTGCTGATAAAAAACATGCAAATGAAGTGATTTTGTGATCCAGCAAGCAGAAAAGCATCCGTGTAGGTGCCGTGTCTGCAGGAAAAATGTACGAGGTTAGTAACCATGTACCGGAATTAAAAAATAAAACAGAAGCTGTAACAGCCCAAAAAAAAGCTTGTATAAGTGACAGTAGGCATGCAAATGGCCCAATATATAGCCATTGAGACTAAAAAGTAATCTAACATATCAAAATTAATCTTTTTTTAATACATATGCCATGTTTAAGCAGAGTGCAGTGGTGCACAAACATGCTATTAACAAAAAAAAAAAAATGTGTAAAATATGAAATTTAAGGTAGGCAAAGTAATTGCATTATAGTGCCTAGCATACAGAGTCATACAATGGCAGGTTATAGTGGTAACTACAAAGTCAGGCCTTGGTGTAGTGCTGTATCCAGGGTATACGCAATTAGGTGTATATAAATGAGCCAGGTTTATTGAACAGCAAAAAGGGCCAGTGTGTTCTGTAGGTACTAACCGTGATGGGGCTAGAACTGTGTTGGTGTAGACAAAACAGATAGCTAACATTAAAAGGGGATGTGTCACTGTATGTTAAAGCAGATTGTAGTTTAGCGGCACCTGTTTGTGCTCAGCTAAGCACAGCTAAGTGGGGGGGGGGGCAGTCTCTGAGGCTGCTAAGCTGTGATTAACCCCGCAGCATGTGTTTGAACTGATTAAAGAAAAGCTAAGCGTGGCAATGTACAGCCGAGGGCCGTTTATGCTCAGCAATGTTTACATTAGCTCTGCAGGTTTGTGCGGGGTGCCGTGGGGCTTAGCAGTGAAAGAAATATTAAAAAAAAAAGGGGGGGGTAAATAGCCTGGGAAATCCAATCAAGCATAAATGACTGATAAGCCCTGTTCCACTGACACTGGCCCATTCAAAGCCCCCCCCCCCTCCAATAATATGCCTGGCAGGTGGAATATATCATAGTCAGCCAATCACACAGGCTGCATCTGTAGCACACCAGTATAAAGTGTGCAGACACCCTTCAATCTGATTTTTCCCACATACTGCACACCATTGGAGTACGCACTTGGGAATTTTAACAGATAAAATGATAGGGGTTGCTGCTGCTCTGCTACATCTGTATGCAATACAGGCTGAGGTCAGTGATGATGATGATGATGCTGACAATAGGCCCAGACTGAGGAGGAGAAGAGTGTTCAGTCCCAGGGTAACCTTTCAGGGGCTACATGAGCTGGAGATAGTAGAGGGTTACAGGGTGGACAGGGACATACTACAGGAATTCACTGAGCTCTGTCAACCTCACCTCAGACCCAGAGCCAACCGAGGGGAACTCATCCCAGTGGAAACAAAGGTATATGTAGCCTTAAGAATACTAACTACAGGTACTTTCCAAAGACCAACTGGAGACATCATGGGGATCTCACAGGCATCCACATTCAGGGTACTCCACCAGTTCCTGGATGTCATGCTAACACATGCCAGTGAGCCCATTTATTTCCCCAATACACCTGAGGAGAGGACCAGCAATATGTATTTTTTCCAGCATGTAGCACACTAGCCAGAGGTACTGAGTGCCATAGACTGCACTCATGTGTACATCAAAGCACCACCCGGTGAGGAGGCTAGAATCTACATCAATCACAAGAGGTATCACTCCATCAACTGCCAAGTCATGTGCAGTGCCCAGGGTATTATCATCAGTGTGTGTGTGCTGGCAGCCCTGACAGTTATCATGACTCCCACATCTGGCACGCATCACAGCTGTACCAGGCATTTGCCAGAAGGGACATCCCATATGGCCATCTAGTGGGGGATGCTGGTTATGCACTGGAACCGTGGATGATGATACCCAACAGAAATGCGCACACACCAACTGAAGAATGCCATAAAGAGGCACACACGCAAACTAGGAGCGTCATAGAGCATGTGTTTGGGCTGCTCAAGTCACAGTTCTGCTGCCTTGACATATCCGGTGGAGCCCTGCAGTACTCTCCAGCCACATGTGCACACATGTTCATAGTATCTGCCATGCTAGACAATATGATCCTGCAGAAACAGCTGCGGCAAGAACATCACAAGGAAGGGCGACATAGCCCCCTACCATTGCCAAGATCCCCACAAGCACAGGGGAATTCGGAGGAGGAACTCCCTGAGCCTGTCCCTGTAGGCAGACAAAGGCCTGCCCAGTACACCCTGGTCTTGGCAAAGAGGCAATGCATAGTACATACACTGACAAACTAGGGACCCAGTGACTGACACCTCACTCCGACTCTCATATACACAGTAAAATGGATGCCAACCACATCACACTAACTATACCTTACCATGTATAGGTTGTGTACTGCATGCATCTGACAGAGTCAGCCCTGAAGCACTGGCACAAGGTAAGTCACTCTTCTTAACAACAAATGAATGGGGTAGTAGACTGTGGTAGCATGTGTATGGTATTGTTGCATGCATGCAAGGAAATGGAGTGGGCTACAACAGACAGCTATGTGGGACAACAGGAACTCTCTGCCAAATACTGGATGCCCCACAATATGCAGTAGGCCCTAAGCCACCAAAATCCACTGCACTATGTGAGGGATTTACGACCAGTGGGGGTCATAGGACAGATGCATGGATGTCAATGTTGGAGTCCCATACATACCTCTAAACCTCTTACAACAAGAAATCTGTACAAAGACATAAAGAAATGTGGGGCAAAGGCCACAAAACAGGGACAAGTGTTAAATATTGCCTTACAAACATAGAAAGTTGATAGAATAACAGGTGTTGCGGTAGCATGAATTCTCTGAAGGGTAAAAAGTCTGAAACTCAATTGTCTGTCTTTACTTTCTAACTTCAGTCTTTAATGACTTGACAGTGATTTTCCAGACAACCACAATTGTATGAAAAATAGACCCAAAATGTGAGGGAAACATCTGGACATTCGGTGAAAATCTGTACAGTTCAAAGGTATGGTCCCCAACCCCTGACACACCTGTGTTCCCATACAACTGCAGGAACAGTTATGTTTGTAAGATAATAGCAGCAGACCACACATTCCCATGGCTGTCCCAATCAATTTGCTAACATGTTCCATTTCCACAATATCCAGGGGTCAATGTGTTAGGTATGTGTGTGGTTAATAGGGTCAGGAAGTACACAGCACTGACTGGTGGCTGTTGTGGCTCACTGGGCTAAGTGCATTACTGTGGGTGACAGGGTCCATGGTTCAAGACTGGCTGTCCCTACTATTTTGCATGTCAACTACACCTATGGTAGGAGTTCTACAGGCTGTCCACACATCAATATTTGTTACTGCAGGAAAGCTGGACAATGGAGGGAGAGGGGGACACAGATATGGACAGTACGCAGCACTGATTAAACTACATGTTGCCTAGTAGAACAGCTGGTTGTGACAAGTCAGTGTAGCACCAAGATACAAAGGCTGCCACATAACTGTGTCAGTACTCACAACAAGTCAGTGGGCACCATAAATACCCCACGAACATCAGGGTTTCTCAGAATGTCCAACGTATGCCTTGTATATCTGTTCTGTTTGTCATAACATTGCATTTGTCTGACAAACTATTGGCTAAACAATACAGATTAATGTGAAAACATCAGTGACATGCAGTTGAGATGCAAACTTCATACCCATAAAAAAATGCAAGCTTATACAAAATCAGCCTAGCAACTGTCTACATTTGGAAGACCAATATTAAGCTGCTGTCCCCATGTCTGGGCCTGTGTCCGACTGAGATATATGGCCCTGTCAAGATGTCTGCCTGTAACAGTTAGACAGGTATGGCCAACATGTAGCCTTAGAAGAACAGTGCAACACAAACTGTCTGAGCACCACAGCCAATGCATGGGGCACAATGCTGGCCAACCTGCTAAACAGTTACAGTCAGAGGTGTGTAGTCCGTAACCCTGTGCATGATGTTACAATGTCTGCCCCAGTCACACCAGAACTACAACTACACAAGAGCAGCAACTGTAGACAAAGCCTGTGGCTGGAGCAGAGTAGGACAAAGGGCCATATATAAGGGGAAGGAGGAACCACTGGCCACACAAACGTAGAATGTGCAGACTACAACACGTCATGCAGTAGCATGGGTTCCCTGCAGTGTATGGAGTCAGTAGCTAAATGTCTGTCAGTGGTTCACTGATGTGAGGTACATGGGGGGGTTCCAGAGGGGTTTATATTTTGTGCACTGGGTAAACCCACCATGCTGGGGAACAAAGATGTGTTTCGTGAAAAATTATTGCAAATGGAAACCAGGTTCATTCTCAATTATAAAACTCTGTTTCCGCATGGTTTAAATTTGGAAATTTAATACAGTGTTTCCACATATCTCACAGAGTATAATTGTTGTTTAAAAATGTTTAAAAATGTTTAAAAAGGAATTTAATATGAATTTATGAAGTTTAAAATATTTGTAAAACAGATGATTTAACAAAGTGGTTTTGCAAGCATGCTCAATTAAATATGAAGGGTATTGTATGAATGTATTTATATAAAATCTCAAACTATTTTGTCACATTTAAAAATTGTTTCAAGATGTAATTTAAGAATTATTTTAAGATGCTGTTTATTATGTTGTAGCTTTATTTAAAAAATTGTTCCAAGATGTAGTGCATAATGGTGTAGCAATAATTAGCATTGATGGGTTATTGTGCTTTAATGATTCAATTAAGCATGATATAAAAAGGGTGGAGTTTGAAGTAGTAAAATGTATTCCAGGAGAAGGCGAAGGCCGAGGTACCAGAATTAAAGAATTTTCAAACTTACAGTGGATGTGTTCCTGTTTTCGTATAATTTTATGATATTGGTGTTTTGAAGGAGTGGAGGTGTTGTGTTTTCATACTGTCATGTCGGTGAACACCACTACTGCCACCTCAGCGAGTGCATTGTTGACTCAACCTGTGAATTTGGCTTCCATATGGAAGGAAAGGGAAGAAAAAATGGCCAATAATGATCCTTGGGACAATGTGGCTAGTGATTATTCTGAGAGGTATGTGGAATTGGAGAGAGCCATGGTGAAGGAAGTTACTACGTTTTATGATTTAAAGTTGCTCGAAAAATACATCAGCTCCAGCATTACTCCCAGGGGTCTGAGAGTTGAACGGTTACCTGCCTTTGAATTTTCGGAGGACGAGGTTGACTTGTCCTTAGAATGGAAAGACATTTCTCTAAAGTGTACGTTAGGTTGGTTGGGCATGCTGGTGAAGAGAAATGAAAGAACTCTAAATAAAACTCGTGCCTCCATTCTGCACCTGCAGGAGAAACTGGTCGAGGAAAGCTCCGTGACAGTGTTTAATAAGAACTTGGTCGAAATAAAGAATAGAGTTTCCAAAATTGAAACGGAGGTGATTTCTCGTAAGAAAAGGAAATACCTCCATGATATCAAGGACCATGACACTGGTAAGCTGTTTTCTTGGGAATACAGCTTTAAGAAAAGGCGAGGCGCTTATCGTGACGTCAGAACCAGCTCCAGATCGGGCGGGGGAGATACCTCAGCGTCTTCTGCAGACGAGACAAGCAGTAGAAAGAGTGTTTCGTTTGAGAATCTAAACACAGCACAAGAGACGCCTGCTCTTATGAATGGAGTGACAAGTGATTCAAACCAGTCGTCGGCCCAGCCAGGAGGAAGAGGGCGCCGTTTTCAGAACAAGGGGAGAAGAAGGTAACATCGAGGCGAGAGCAGGAGAAGAAGGATCAAGCGTTCAGAATTCAGACCCGTTTTTTGATGGGGTAGCACAGTCCCCTCGTGGACCGGACTTTTGTTCTCACATGGACTTGTGTGGAGGTGAGAGCTATAATATTGTAAATATTTCGGATTTAGATATATCCGAGTATGCCAGACAAGTTTTGTTTAAAGGCACTAAGTTTGTTCCAGTTTGTTTCCCTACTTTGGCAGACATTTCCTTAGAAGTTAGACAGTTTTGCAGAAAATTGCACCTTAAAGAGTTTTTTGATTATAAGGAACGTGACACACATAATGCGGATGAAAGTGGGAGTGATGCTGAAAATGTAATTGATCTAGATAATTCATTGTTAAACATGTCTTTGTATGAGAATGAGCTCGTTGATATTCATGCACTTGATGAAGTGCATGAAAATGAAAGGGGTTTTGAATTTAACACTGGTTATGGAAGGTTGCCAGTGCCTAAAGTACCATACAAAAGTGAGTTCATGCCACCCAGAAAAAATGTTGTAATAAATTCATTCGAAAACACCTTATTAAAATTTATTGAATATGAACATAAAAGGTTTCAGGAAAGTAAGAAAATATACAATTTGAGCAAAAATGAATGGAAGGCATTGTCTGACTTAAAGGAGGTAAATGAACAATATGTATTCACCCAGGCAGATAAGGGAGGGAACTGGGTGGTTTTATCAAGAGACAAATATAATTCCATAGCCTTAAACTTGTTGATGGACAAGGATATATATTTGGAATCGCCTAGTGATCCTTTGAAAGAACACAATGCCCAACTGCTTGAACTGCTTGAAAGGTGTGAGAGGTTGGGTTTTCTGACCATGGCTGATGTTAGGAAATTGTATGTGAAGAATCCAAAGGGGGCCAGATTTTTCATTATTCCTAAAATACACAAGGATACCAGTAATCCACCAGGGCGTCCCATAGTTTCAGGAAAAGGAGGGTATCTACAGAATGTAGGAATATTTTTGGATTCCTTATTAAAAAACTATTTGGAAAGGGTACAATCGCATGTTATAAACACAAATGAAGTGTGTAATTTGGTCAGGGATATCAGATGGGAGGATGAATATTACTGGGCCAGTGTGGATGCCAAATCTCTGTATACGAGTATTAACAAAAAATATGGTTTAAAGGCAGTGGAAAAAATGTTGGGTGATGGACCTAGAACCTTTTTTATTTTGAATCTATTGGAATTTTGTTTGACACATAATTTTTTTGAATTTGAAGGGAGATATTTTTTGCAAAAAGAGGGCACAGCAATGGGGGCTGCCTTTGCGCCCTCATATGCTATTTTGTTCATGGCCCATTTTGAAAATTGCTTTATCTACCCTTCATCATTTTTTAAGAGCAAGGTAGTAAAATATGTCAGATTTATTGACGACTTGCTATTTTTGTGCAAGGGTAATTCCGAGGATTTTGATGGGTTCATCTTAGAAATCAAGGAAAATTCTTGGGGTCTAGACTTCACTTACTTTATTGGAGGGAAAAGCATCCAATATTTAGATGTAGAATTTTATTTAGGCAGGGATAATAAGATACAATATAAACCATTTTACAAAAAGACAGCAGCAGAGAATTTTTTGCATGCATCAAGTATGCATAGTGATTCTCTGCTTAAATCTTTACCATTTGGTGAATTCAAACGTATAGGCATGCATACTTCAGAGAGGTCCTTAATTTCCAGTGAATTTGATAGAGTAGAAGAGAAAATGATAGGGAGAGGATATCCCCAAAAAAGTGTTACAATGGCAAGGAAATAGGCAGAAAGGGAGTTAGGACTAGGTCAACGGGTGAATGAAAGGAGTTGGTCTTGGTTTGGTACAAAGAGAGATGTTGGTTCTTGTGTTTATGGTCCTGGGGATAGTAGCTCTGAGGGTAAAATATTCTTTGTAACCAGATATTCTCAATTTTCTGAGATGTAAAGGGACGCAGTGTTGAGATTCTGGCCAATCATCAGTCATGATGACAGATTAGGCAATCTTTTTCCATCTAAAGTTACCTTCTCATATAGTAGATACTCCAATTTGAAGGAAATCTTGAGCTTCAGAAAGAAAAGTACATCCAGAAGAAATACTAGAAAGGGCACATACAAATGTGGAAGATGCAAGGTTTGTAGTAGGGCAAGAAATTTGGATGGCATTAAAATCAATGGTGTAACATATAGGGCGCTCGAATATTATGACTGCAATTCCACAGGGGTGGTGTATATTATAGGATGTGGATGTTTACAAAAGAAATGGTACATAGGACAAACAACTAGAAAGCTGAAGCTCAGGATTTTAGAGCATTTGGGTGACATAAAACACAAAAGATTGGAAAGTCCAGTAGGGAAACATTTTTGTGAGGTACATGGGGGGGTTCCAGAGGGGTTTATATTTTGTGCACTGGGTAAACCCACTATGCTGGGGAACAAAGATGTGTTTCGTGAAAAATTTTTGCAAATGGAAACCAGGTTCATTCTCAATTATAAAACTCTGTTTCCGCATGGTTTAAATTTGGAAATTTAATACAGTGTTTCCACATATCTCACAGAGTATAATTGTTGTTTAAAAATGTTTAAAAATGTTTAAAAAGGAATTTAATATGAATTTATGAAGTTTAAAATATTTGTAAAACAGATGATTTAACAAAGTGGTTTTGCAAGCATGCTTAATTAAATATGAAGGGTATTGTATGAATGTATTTATATAAAATCTCAAACTATTTTGTCACATTTAAAAATTGTTTCAAGATGTAATTTAAGAATTATTTTAAGATGCTGTTTATTATGTTGTAGCTTTATTTAAAAAATTGTTCCAAGATGTAGTGCATAATGGTGTAGCAATAATTAGCATTGATGGGTTATTGTGCTTTAATGATTCAATTAAGCATGATATAAAAAGGGTGGAGTTTGAAGTAGTAAAATGTATTCCAGGAGAAGGCGAAGGCCGAGGTACCAGAATTAAAGAATTTTCAAACTTACAGTGGATGTGTTCCTGTTTTCGTATAATTTTATGATATTGGTGTTTTGAAGGAGTGGAGGTGTTGTGTTTTCATACAGTGTGTAGTCCGTAACCCTGTGCATGATGTTACAATGTCTGCCCCAGTCACACCAGAACTACAACTACACAAGAGCAGCAACTGTAGACAAAGCCTGTGGCTGGAGCAGAGTAGGACAAAGGGCCATATATAAGGGGAAGGAGGAACCACTGGCCACACAAACGTAGAATGTGCAGACTACAACACGTCATGCAGTAGCATGGGTTCCCTGCAGTGTATGGAGTCAGTAGCTAAATGTCTGTCAGTGGTTCCTCACTTTAATCTCTACTGATTTGCCACTGACATACCATGACATCACAGTACTGTGCAAAATGTACCTCACATATTATGCAAAACTCTGCTCAGTCCAATACAGTCTACACCCACCCTAGATATGACTCAGTTAATAAGGGTAGCACATGGCCAGGAGATCCCTCAGCCAGTATATCCATGAGGTGGACTGTTTCCAGGCTCATCAGCTAATTGGTTGTAGCACACAAAATTCTGGACTGGAGTACAGGTAGGTCTGGACTGGAGTCCCACTCATTACACATTCATATGTTCGATGGCCACATCTCCAACGCTGCTGCCGCTAACTGTGAACTGCAAAATTCAAAAACTGCGAAACCCCAAGCACCGAATTACAAAACATTGCCCTCTTTTTGACCCATGGTAGCACTCATTTCGGCAGTGGAGTGAGCAGGACTGTCGAATGTCGATATCTTTACGACGTTTAGGGACATCAGTGTAATGGAATTCAGCTCAACGGTTCGAGGATATGCCCATTCAGTAATGTGCCATCGCACATATGAATGTATACCATCCCACTCTTACTATTGATGGTCACACTGGGCATGCTCCTATACTTAGCTTCTGTCAGCTCATGTCTGAACACAGATCTGACTACAGAACTGGGATATATATACTTCCCTTCCGCATACAGACAGCTATGTACACCATAACTGTCTAGCCCCACCCCCATCAGACATGTTTGCCCCCATCTATCCATATGTGGTATATATAAGATTTATCAGGATCCTTTGATTGGGATATACATACAGATATATAGGTAACATATACAAATATATCATTAACAGAGAGGCAGAGACATTGGGGGAGACAGAGTGAGAGACAGAGAGAGACCCTGAAAGACATACAGTGATGAACTGCAACAGCCACATGTACATCAATTTCAACCAGTGGCATGTGCAAATACTATGGTGAGGTAGGTAGGGAAGGGTTGTACTCTCACATCAGTCACTGTGTGTGTGTGTGTGTGTGTGTGTGTGTGTGTGTGTGTGTGTGTGTGTGTGTGTGTGTGTGTCCCTTGAGGTGATGTGTGCTTCCTGCCTATGCGTGTGCATTGCCAATATATTTTGAGGCCTGTTCCACCCTGTTAACCCCCATTGCCTTACTTTACAGGGCCTGTTGATATCATCCACCTTATATACAGCATTGGACACTCTGCAGGCATATAAGTTCTGTGGCACATGTGGTAAGTACATAGCACTATAGTGCAATAAACTAAATAGGTAGGTAAAAACTGCTAACTGTCTGGGTGTGGTTTTGTATGTGTGTGTGTGTGTGTGTGTGTGTGTGTGTGTGTGTGTGTGTGTCAGTGTGTGTCTGTGTGTTGGTTATACCATTTTGAGGCCTGTTCTGCCCTGCTGATACCCCCATTGCAGTAATTGACAGGGCCTGTTGATGTCATCAACCTTAGATGCACAGTTTCACACTCTGCAAGCCATACCTTTTAACTGTATACAGTTTTACAGACTGTCCAGATGATTCCCTCATATATTTTGTCTGTGTGTCATAATAATATGGTTTCCTGGGCAATCATTGGCAAAGCATTAAGAATTGAAGTCAGACAATAATGACAGACATGTGAGTGCCAGACTACATACCCTTCACAAAAGTAATGGTAATTCAAAACCAGTCACTCTATCAGTTATCTACATTTGTAAGAACAATATGTAAAAACTTTCCCTATTTGTGGGCCTGTATCCCCCCATTACTGAAGGTTTTGTCCACATGTATTGTTGTAACAGGTTGAGTGCTATTCCCCAGACATATAAGCTCTGTGGAATATGCAATAAAGACATAGAACTATACTACATGCAACTAGATAGGTAGGGGTTGTAATCTCAATAATGGCGACTGTGTGAGTGTATGTGTCTGTGTATGCATATCCTCTGTAGCAGTGTGGCTGTCTTGCCTGTGTGTGCAATGCCTATACCATTTTGTGTGCATTTGCCACCCTGTTAACCCCACCATCACCAACCTATTCATGGCCTACAGATGTCATGCACCTTAGATGCAGAGTTGCACATTTTAAACACAATGCCACTGTGGTGCATGCAATATGTACAGTTGGCTATACTGTACATAACTAGATAGATAGGTGTTGTAAGTCCGAAACTGGCAACTCTCTCTGCATGACTGTTGGAAAGCATGTCCCCTGCATCAGTCTGTGTGTGACACTGTTATACCATTTTAAGTGCCTATCAACCCCCCCAGTGGCAATCCTTACAGCTTCTGCAGAGTCGACCACCTGAATATTAGTGGCAGACACTGCAAAACTGTATAAGCTCTGTGGTTCATGCGCTATGTATATTGCGCTATTGTATGTATAACTAGCCAGGTAGGGGATCTACTATCAACAAGGGCAGTTCATGAGTGGCTGTGTGTGTGTGTGTGTGTGTGTGTGTGTGTGTGTGTGTGTGTGTGTGTGTGTGTGTGTGTGTTTGTGTGTGTGTGTGTGTACATATGTATATCCCCTTGCAGCAGGGCCACAAACATGCCTCTCAACCCCTTAGAGAACGACATCTGCAGAAACCCATACAGAAAAGTGGGACAAAGCCCACATATTAGGGTCAATCTTTAAATATTGCTCTGTCATACATATACAGTAGATAGCATAAGAGGTTGTGCATTCACATGCATTTTCTGAAGGGTATGAAGTCTGACAGGAAAATATCTGCCATTATTGTATCATGTCAGTCTTTAATGATTTTACACTATTTTGACAGAAAACCACAATGTTATGCCAAATGGAACAAAAATATGTGACAAACATCAGGACATTCTGAAGACATCTGTAGAGGTGGGAGTTATGGCCACCACCTGTGCCACCCTGCAGCTTACAGTCCGTGTTTAGCCAGGTGTGACCTGTGATGACACAAACAATACAGAAGTCCCCAGAGTGTAGGACAACAAACATCTTCTAAGGTTGTCTACTACCTGCATAAAGCAGTTATTTCACATCAGCAGCACCTTACTGGTATGAGAAATGGCATAACCTATGATGATGTGTGTGATAAAATGAGATGCTGCCAGCCCAGCTAGATAGATTTTTGTAAATAATCCTAGGTCATTTGTAAATATGTTGTAAAACAGTTACCTTGGAAACCTGTAATTACCTCTGTTTCCAGACAATAGAAAGAAGCCCCTAGCCTAGACATCCTGTCTCTTAGCTGAGATAAACTAACTTTATAACACATCATAAAACTCTTTACTTATCAACTTATTTTCTTAGAGTTTTGTAAGTTAACTCTGTATATTCCAACTTCTACTATGAAAACTTAAATTTGCATTGGCATGTAGTTTATACACATTTCTGCTCTTTTCCAGCAGGGTGCACTGTGATTACAATCTTGAAGCTCAGCACATAATACAGTTTTCTTACATGTGTAAGACAAGCATACAAATTATATTAATATTTACAAATGACATAGGATTATTTACAAAATTATATCTAGCTGGGCTGGCAGCATCTCGATTTATTACAATGTGACACAAAGAAGCAGTCATATTGGCAAACAAAGGGAGGTCCTGTCTGGTGCACTTGCCATGGGTTATGGTATGCCCTGTCAAATGTCATTATGCTACAAGATTTGTCCCACATTCCACATTCAATAAGGTGGCAACCTTATTTTGTGTTGCCTATGTGTGTGTAATATGTAGACATGTGAGCATCTTCTGTCCACAATGATCCACATGTATGAAGGCATGAATGCTAACTACCAGCCCCACATATGTAGGTGCCACTTAAAGCTGGGGCAACTGTGAGTAGTGTGCTGTCTGTAATTGACTCACAAACTGATGTTAACACACTGCAATGAAGTCATACAGTGGGTAGGGAATGGTGGCCACGTCCTTGCCTCCAACTGAATGCAGAAAATAGTATGATTGTACCATATGATGAGGGCATGGACGCACTATTTCTCACATCAATGGCAACCCCATAAATGCACAAGCTGCATTGACAGACCTGACTACTCAGGTTGATAACACTGTTGCATTCATGCATCAAGTAGTGGCAGTGGTCAGAAAAGGCTTGGACATGGTTCACCACATAAGTAAAGGGGATGCATACTGTGCAAAATGTGCCTCACATATTATGCAAAAGTCTGCTCAGTCCAATACAGTCTGTACCCACCCTAGATATGACTCAGTTAATAAGGATAGCACACGGCCAGGAGATCCCTCAGCCAGTCTATCCATGAGGTGGACTGTTTCCAGGCTCATCAGCTAATTGGCTGTAGCACACAAAACTCTGGACCGGAGTACAGGTAGGTCTGGACTGGAGTCCCACTCATTACACATTCATATGTTCGACAGCCACATCTCCAACGCTGCTGCCGCGAACTGCGAACCACAAAATTAAAAAACTGCGAAACACCAAGCCCCGAATTACAAAACATTGTCCCCTTTTTGACCCATGGTAGCACTCGTTTCGGCAGTGGAGCGATCGGGACTGTCAAATGTCGATATCTTTATGATGTTTGGGGACATCAGCGTAATGTAATTCAGCTCAACGGTTCGAGGATATGCCCATTCAGCAATGTGCCATCGCACATATGAATGTATACCATCCCACTCTTATTATCGATGGTCACACTGGGCATGCTCCTATACTTAGCTTCTGTCAGCTCATGTCTGAACACAGATCTGACTACAGAACTGGGATATATATATATATATATATATATATATATATATATATATATATATATATATATATATATATATACATCCCTTCCGCATACAGACAGCTATGTACACCATAACTGTCTAGCCCCACCCCCATCAGACATGTTTACCCCCACCTATCCATATGTGGTATATATAAGATTTATCTGGATCTTTTGATTGGGATATACATACAGATATATAGGTAACATATACAAATATATCATTAACAGAGAGGCAGAGACAGAGGGGGAGACAGAGTGAGAGACAGAGAGAGACCCTGAAAGACATACAGTGATGAACTGCAACAGCCACATGTACAGCAATTTCAACCAGTGGCATGTGCAAATACTATGGTGAGGTAGGTAGGGAAGGGTTGTACCCTCACATACAGTCACTGTGTGTGTGTGTGTGTGTGTGTGTGTGTGTGTGTGTGTGTGTGTGTGTGTGTGTGTGTGTGTGTGTGTGTGTGTGTGTGTGTGGGTGTCCCTTGAGGTGTTGTGTGCTTCCTGCCTATGCGTGTGCATTGCCAAAATATTTTGAGGCCTGTTCCACCCTGTTAACCCCCATTGCCTTACTTTACAGGGCCTGTTGATATCATCCACCTTAGATACAGCACTGGACACTCTGCAGGCATATAAGTTTCGTGGCCCATTGGTAAGTGCATAGCACTATAGTGCAATAAACTAACTAGGTAGGTAAAAACTGCTAACTGTCTGGGTGTGGTTGTGTGTGTGTGTGTGTGTGTGTGTGTGTGTGTGTGTGTGTGTGTGTGTGTGTGTGTGTGTGTGTGTGTGTGTGTGTGTGTGGGTTATACATTACCTCTGTATAGTCCTTAGTCAGTACAACAATACATTAGCAGCATGATCGGTCTGGTATGTACCTATGCAGACATCTGCACCAAATAGAAAGGCTATGTTAACACCCACAAAGGTTATCCATAGCCCTCAACACCTGTTCCATGCATACAGCCTTGAATCAGTACTGCCCCACTTGATACTGGATACGTTGTCGACAGGTGGGCTGTGGCATGCCTAGATGGCAATGTTGTGCTCAGCCCTTGAGCAGCTGCCCCATATATGTCAGTATAACTCTGTGTGCATTACCAGCATGACAGGCTTGAATCACATATGACACAGCAAAAAAAAAAAAAACAGCTGGAGAGACAGGTTTGTCTCCCATAGGCTGCCCTGTCTCAGGAATGCATTCCCCAAAAATGTCAAACAGAGTACCATGCAGACCCTTATCAACTCCATCAAGGTTGAGTGGATGTCAAAAAAAAAAACATCTGTCCCAGGGGTCCAAAGTGTGTCAAGCAATGGCAGGGGCAACAGGTGCTGATAGATTCTTCTGTTGAGGATAGTGTACTAGATAGGCTTGTAAGGGGACCCAGGGTCAGTACTGTAGTAACCTCCTCTGTACCTATGACCCTGAGATCCTACAGAGCTCCCAGGTGACATGCATCAAGAGTAGCATGCTGTGTCAGGGGCTATGCATGCAAGGTACGCTGTCTGCCACCATTGTCCCTCACACACTGTTCCATACATACGCACCTAGGTAAACATGGACATATAAAGCCATACCTTGGCAATGAAAAGGTCTCTGGGTTGCCACTCTGCCATCCTCAACTCCCATAATGGCAGCAGCCCACTATGACCTAGACACACAGAAACCTGGAACAGAAACAGAATAAGGTCTGTGAGACAGCAGTCAGTCAGTAGTACTAACAGCAATAAAGTATCATGGCACAAAGGTACGTAAACTTTGATGTGTATGCATGACAATTGTCAGCAGACAGCACCTTACAGGCCATAACACTACTACACTTGCAAACTGCCATTACCTGTACTATATTCACCCTGTGCATCAGACACGTATTAGCATGTCCCTGCATTGATGATATGGATAACAGGAATGTGTTACAGGTATCATCACATGCACAAGGTGTGGTGTGGGGTTAGCATAGGCCTAGGCTGTGCCATACAGTTGACATCATGTGTGTGTGTCTGGAGGGGTGCTGGTCAGCTGGGCATGGAGAGGGGCTGTGTATGTCTGTCAGTGACCTGCATGTGACAGTGATGTGTGAGTGTGTGCATGCACACAGTCAAGCCATGTGCTAGCCCTACATGAGGGTATGTTGGACAGCCATTGACCATGTATGGCAGAATGTACAGTTCACTGTCTCCAGCCACAGACATGGGAACTAGTTCTGCCAGGAGTGGCACTGGCAGCACCATGCCCAAGGCCAGATGCAGTACTACTTCCTGATGGTGACCGGTGTCTCCTGGGTCTGTGTCCCTCATGGGACAACCTATACCACGTGCCATGGACTGCCATGTTGTGGTGTGGACAGCACCCTTCCATCAGTAGTGCTGGTGGTACTGCCACTACAGGAGTGTGACTGTGCATAGCCATGTGGGCTCTCAGCTGATATTATTGTTGACCTACGTCCACGTGTCCCATGCCCTACTCCCACCACATGTTCAAGCACAGACATTGCATGGTTAAGGGCTGATAATGTCTCACCCCACCATCTATCCACTACATCAGCAAAATGACATAAGGCATCACCATTGCCAGGCAGTGTGGCATCCATGACCCTGTGCATCCATCTGGTGTACCATTCACAAAGTGCCTGTGCCTCCATGATGGACCCGGACATGCATCGGGTAACACGTGCTGTGACACCACTGACAGGTGCTGGATGGTCACCAGTCCTCCTTTGAGCACCTCTGTCAATCTGCCTGTGTGGGGCCTTCACTAGATCCCTGTCTACAGTACCAGATGCCCTAGTCCCCACACTCTCCTGTTTGATGCCACCACCCTCTGACTGCCCAATATCTGTGGCTGCTGGGAACTGGGTATGTGTGGGCATATTGATAGTGTCTGGGGACATTAGTGGTGGAAGTGGAATGTCAACCAATGGGACAGATTCAGCCCCCAATAACCCCGCCTGTGCCTCACAATGGCCACCATCATCATCAGAGAATGATGACACACTGACATCAGGTTGTGAGGGGGACACACTCCAACCCCTATAGTTACCTGTGAGGGCAAGACAACATGACTACATAAATACCTGTACTATAATGTTTGCTGATCCACAGACACACACACACACACACACACACACATGTGCGCATACAGGTGAGGTGCCACAAAGGCGTTATACACACCACACCTTCTAACTGATGCCATGCACAACACACAATCAGACCACAACAGACACACTCTGGACAGGCCCTGAACAACATGCAGTGCAGCCATGTGCAGTTAATGTTGCTAGTACTATTCACCTGTGAGATACGTCACAAGTCAGAGTATGGGATGGACCTTCACCTAACACACAGTGCACCCATATACACAATAGTAATGCACCCCTGTATAGCAGACTGGCTACACCTATGCAAATCTACATACTAATATGTTACTCTGCAGATATGTTACTGTGATTACCAGTGTGATGCACTGCAGTGAACCCCACCACAAGTGAACATGCACATATTGCAATATAGATAAGCTTAACAGTCATGTGCATGGCAAACTGGCAGCCCTTCACATGCCTAGGGTATAGGTGAGCCATTACATGACAGTTCCACACTCACTGGCTACAGGTTGATGTGCCCCAGCCACACCAGAGATTCCTATGGATTTGTGGAGGAGATGAATTGTCGGCAAACACACATGTGGCATTGATACATGATAATATGTGCATTTATCAACATGTACAGTACAAGCTGTGATACTACCCAAATTGCTGACATTCACAACATGTGTGCACATGTGTGGATTACAAATCCCCACCCACAAATGCAGATTGATCTCACATATGCATACAGGTATGCAGAGGCTGCCACTATGAATGCTACAGTATTAACGTGATGACCACTGGAGGCTTACCTGGATTCTCCTTAGCTGTGGAATCTGTGCCACCCACCTGCATGACATATGCACTGATGGTTTCCTGTGAGCTGATTGCAAACCCAGGTGTGCCAGGAACTTCTCTGTGGCTGACAGTGGTTGTCGCGGCTGTGGCCAGCACGGTTCCTGGCCACAGCTGCAGCCATTTGCTGTGCATGGTGTATGAGATCAGTAGCATGGTTTCAGACCTGTATGTAGCTCCTGTCCCGGTGGCCCACATCATTCACTGTTGCTAACAGGTCTTCCCACTGTGCAGGGCATTGTTGCTGGTTTTGGTGAATCCTTGACAACACCACCTGGTGATGGAGTCTCAGGGCAACAAGGATTGCAGTGGTGTCATCTTCTGAAAAGGGAGGGTTGTGATGTATGTACATATCACCTAACAGACATGAACAGGGGAACACATCACGGGACTGCATGCATTGCTCATCATTATGTACAGACCCTGCACATCCACTTTTGCTAGCACTATACACTGCTAAACCCCACATCATAACCCTGCCATCTATGAGCACAGTATGACTGTGGGTATCGGCAACATAGTGGCAATACAGCATGCCTTGCCCCCCCCTGAGCCTGATGTTTCATGCTACTTGCTGCATGTGCTATGAGGTGTTGCAATGCATGCACCTGTTGCACCTATTACTGCTTGTTCATTGCCTGTATACATGGTCTGCTGTGATGTCAGCCTCCTACTGTATTAGTAATCATGTGGGTTGTAGGCCCACCCCTCAGGTCTCTCTCAAATTCTAGACTATATGGCTGACAATGTCCTACAGTTTCCCCAGACAGTGTGGTTGATATGGGTGTCCTGGCACTGGGTATCACCTGCCTCATGAGCATAGATGGACAGCCATTTACAAACACCAGCAAGGAACACACTGCGTGAGAAATGCAGTGACAGTAGCAACCTGCAGTCCATGCTCTGTCCCTGTCAGGGCTGCATATTTCTACCCAAACAGGTTGTCAACACAATCAGTACACCTCACATACCACCCACACCTACATACGACACATACAAACATCTGCAGTGGTCCTCAACATACACATCCACAAACAAAGTGGATCTCCAAGGCAGAGCCACACATGAACACCACAGCCATACACAGCACATACCACACATGGACATACACCAGTGTCCCACAGCCATGCAGTTGTCAACCCATGTCAAACATGTGACACATGGGGGACTCCAGTGGATACACACTGGTGTGCCTCTGACCTGACTGTATATGTGGATGGTCACAGTTACTTATGTGTCACGTGGCAGACTCCACCCTATTGCATATGCAGTGCTGTCTCTCACCAACAGGTACTGCCATGAGTCTTTCACAGTACATGTTGGTGTGCCTGACCTGACATGTACGTCCCTGGACTATATGCAATGAGACATGAGTGAGCACAATGGTTATGTGTCCCAGGTAGATATGTCCCTAGCCTTATGCTGCATTATGCTGTCACCCAGACCGATGCCACAATACAATCAGGGAATGATTGCCCTTAAAATGTGCACATTCATCCTGTGATATTCCAGGGGTTCCAGTACCTGTGAGTCTGGAATGATATGGTAAACAGACCATGATGCTCTGCGAGAGATGGCGCCATCTGTCTTCACTGGTCTTCATGCATCTGGCACTGGTTCTCGCCAGCAACACAGTGATTCCATTATGAAAAGTGGTTAAGTTATCACTACCAACATACAAGTGTCAGTGCACCACACATTGAATGTCATGCTACTAAATGCTAGAGGTATACACATGACTTTGCCCTCATTGCAAGCAGTCATAACCCTGGGAGCTGCAGACATCTGTGGAGTCACACAGACCATGGTTCAAAGCTGCAAAGAGCAGCCCAGCCTGCCTTGTCAACCATCCTATCATACATTCAGATGCCAAAATGTAGCTGATAAGACCATGGTACATGGGGTTTCTGTATATATGAGACACATACACACCTTCATGCTGTACAGGCAGTAAGATGCACAGGGGACACTGCAGAGGCAGTTCACTATTGCAAGCACCCAACTATTCAAATCACAGCAAGCTACTGGCCAACACATGTGACCATGAAGCCCATTCAGCCTATATGTACCTCATCAACTGTATTAGGGGTCGTGTCTGTACCCTGATCCTGGGTCAGTTGAACAACCCTAATATACACTGTAAGACATACCCATGCCAGCACACAAATGGCCAGAGAGCCGTCACCAGTAAATGTGCAAACACCTTGGTGCAGCCAGGGGCTACCCCCACATAAGGTGAAGATGTATTGCAGTTGACATTACACAACATGGGTTACCACTGCAACATCCATTACAGTGTCATCCTCCATGGCAAAGCAACCATCATGCGGTCATGATTGTAGTCATCATCTCCCACAATACCCATCTAGCTAGGGTCAGCCATACATACACCTCCAAAATGGAATACATGCTCCTGGGAAGGGTATACACAGCCTCAAAGCCTCCAACCCCTCATTAAGGACTGGCACCAATATCCACACATACAGACAAGTGCTATATGTGCATTTGTAGAGATGCAAGTAGTCAGGTATACACAACAGGCCTACATCATCCTCTGCTAGGATATATACACCTGTCTGGTGGACATCTGCAATACATACTGTCCATAACAGAGATGACATAGTGCTTTCCAAGGCCCAGGAGGGGGAGGGGCCCAATTTGGAGCAATGTCTCTTTGGCTTGTACATGAGAATGGGATCAGTTCTGCAAACCTGCACAACAAACACAGAGCTTATATTGTCTACATCCACTATAGACAGACATATCCCCTACTGTACATATGTCTGCAACAGCACAGGTAGCACCTGCAGCTGTTCATGTCAGGTGCTCAAGGACACCAGTTATACCAGTGCTGTTGCTATAGCATACTGAATGCCTGACAGAGTTGGTGTAGGCCTTACCCTCTGTCTTCTCCATCAGTACATCAGGACAGCCACAGTGCCTCCCTCATCTCCTATATGTAGGGAACAGGTCACCACTGCCATGTGAAAGTCATGGTATACATGTGCCATGGGAGCCTATCACATCACAAGATGCATCCTACATGATCCCAAGCATAACCTTAAAACAACGTAAGGAACCATATTCAAAGGAGGACTGACTACTGACTTTGCCCCAGCCATTTGATGGATGACCACTGTCACCCCTTTGGACTAAGGTGGTGCGTCCCCCATATGGTATCATATGATAGACCCAGCAGCCTAACTAGGCTGCTCTGCAAGGCCATAGCATAGTTTATAATGAACCCCAGTAACAACCACATTGGCGACCTACACACAATCCATCACACACACTTAGGCTTTGTCAAGGAAAGGTTCATGTTCCTTACACTCAGTTGACCTGTATGACACAGTCACCAAAGTCATGGACAGGGGGTGACAGTGCAAACCCCCTACCTTGACCTGGACAAAATCTGTGACAGTATAATCCCCACGGCCATTATAGATACAACACCCCCACATATGCATCACATCATATGTTACCATAGGGTAGCACACTTGTGCGCTAACATGACCCATCTATTCCACATAGGAGAATATACCTCAAGTGGTTGACCCATAACTATGTGTCACCTGCTATTCCATGTTTAGGCCTCTGTTATGTGTGATGTTCACTCCTGAGGTGCATGTAACAGCCATTAGCCTATGTCTGACCATGTCTGCGGACGACTCCACACTGTGTGCCATCACTGGATGCCTAGTGATGTCGACATCTGCCTAGAAGGGTCTCACACAGATACATTACTGTTGCCAAACACATAGCCTCAGGCTGCATAGCAGGACATGCAGTGTCAACCCCTTTGGAGAGATTGACATCCCCACATGGTATCACAGCACTAACAACATCCTAGGAACTCAATCAGTCATGAGGAAGCTGTAGACACAGGTCTTTGGCAACATGACATTTCAACAGAATGTTGCTCCCATTGTAAGGTACACTTTGTACATGGCCCATGTCATACATACGGGGTATGTTATCAAGGGACATGGGGTATAAACATCCCCATATTCTCCCCAATGAGGCCCATTATTGTGTATAATACCCTGTATGCCATTCACATCACACAGCACATGCAGCAGCTGGGGACATTACAGAGGTTCCCCACCAGGGGATACCAGGGCATCAAACATCTACCATACTCTGATACGCTATAAGGGCAACCCTCTACCCAGTTTCATACATACTCCTCAGGGGTGACCTCAGTGTGGCATGCCAGGCAGTCATGGACTCCACATTGCTGGGACTGCTGCATGACTGCAACTCATGCTCCACCCTGTTAACATGCACACACATGCCCTCAACCTGGCATGTGACATGAACTAGGCATGTTGGCAGCTCAGATGTGTGTCCCACACAATCACCCTGGTGTGGAATGGGCACCCTGTCCACATCAGGCAGGGTAGCTATTTACACCTTTGCAGGCGTAACCTGGATAACTGGATGGTTAACTGCACATACACCCTTGGGATACCACCTGCGTCCGTGTTGGACTGGGGCATCAGGTGCTGCCTTGCATACACATGGGCTAACATCTGGCCTAGGCATATGGCTGCTCAGGGCCCATTGCCTAGTAAGCTCATATAGTATCAGGAATACCAGATATGGACTGAGGTCTGTGACAGAGTGTGTTGTTATGTATCCACACCCATCACTGCAGTCAACTGTTGGGTGTCCCCTATGGGCAATGTTACAGTACCATGTCATCCAGCCTACATCCGACAAATAGGTGAGTGGTAGTACAAGTGCATGTGGACATTCCAGCAACAGCTGTGCTACAAAATAACTGAGAGCAATGCATATGTGGTGAAGGGTGTCCTCCTTGTAGGTGTCTGACATCTGCAGTACCTAGATGTTTGTGGATTGTGTACACATGCCTGATAGATGTAGACCCCCTGCCAGACAAATGTGGATTTCCATTCACTGGTTGGACAATATGTGATGGTTGTCCCCAGAGTTTGGGGAATGTGTCTGTGACATGCCAGACCCCTGGGAACACACTATGGTACATTAATATCTGGTACTGTATTCATTCCCTTACATTGTATGCACTGCTGCTGAGGCAGAGCCAGTGTCCTCTAGCCTGCTGTCATGCTGAAGAGGGTCATCAGGTATGCTAGCCATAGGTGTCAGGCAATGAGATACAAGTGTGGAGTACACAGTGACCTAGCCAGACTACATCAGAAACTGTCAGGGACATATAGGCAGTCTTTGAATTAAGCCTGTATGACTGTCACAGACTGAGAGGGGCTCACTGACAGTACATGATGTGATATGTTAGCAGTATCCACTAGTACTTACCGTCAATATTGTGCAGCAGACAATCCAGTAGTAGTCATATGTGAGCTGACCATTGCTGGGGTGAGTCAGGGGCCAGAGCTGTGATCTATGTCATTGCAGACAAAGCCATAAAGGATAGCTGTAGGTGCTGGACAGCAGACTAACAGCAATATGTCAGTCCAATAAATGTGGTTGAGGCCTACTGTGTAAATTCCTATTTCAGATGACTGCATTCCCCCATCTGCATTCCATTACATGCTTAATTCTATGACATACCTGGTATATTGCTGTACTCCTTTGTGAGAGGAAATCCAGTTGTAGTCTCCTACAGAATCACAGTCTGTCTTCATGAAGAAAGTGACAGACCTATTTACCATAGGCAGCAGCTTACCTTTTGTAGGTAATGCTCATCAGCAGGTTATTGTCTGTGCACCAATCTGTGACTCCCACTAGCTAATTTCATCCAGAACAGCTGGGTTGCATTGCCATTAGCCAATATCACGGGAACCCAGTCCTATAATTAAGGCCTTCATGTAGGCCTTGGCCCTTTACCTGGCCTGTGAGGAGGACATTATTGAGGTGTGGGGGCTACAGCATCACATACAGTCTGTAGAAATACTGTTCACTGTTTGGATTGATGCATGTCCACAGTTTTACATGCTATGTTTGGCCATTGTTAACAGAGTTTGTGATTCTGTGGCAGGTGACTGTTTAACAATGTGTGTTGGGCTCAGTAAGGTGACAGGCAGATGTGAGTGTCATACATCCTTTTTATCTGACTGTGCATGCTGCTGCAGTTGATACTTGTGTATCAGCTGTGTATGTTTGTAGGGGTAGACTGGGATACATGTCTATGTCACCTGAACATCCCCTCAACCCTTTATGTATGGGTGCTGTATGGATGCCCTGTTCTAGGTGTTTGGAAGGTATGTTAGGTCTGTAGCAGGTAGTTGCACATACAGCTACATGTGTGGCAGGCTGCAGCTGCTATATTCTGGGCAGGAGTCATACTGGGGATTGTGAAGAGACTGGGGGACAGCAAGCTGTATATGTCAGTGCAGGAGCAGTGTCAGCTGTTGTGCCACAGCATGGCCAGGGTGAGGGTACCCATTACAGTCCAGGTGAGGCATGTGCCTCTGGTACATATGTTAAGTAGTAGTAGTACCAAACAGACAGTGGTAAAGGAGGCTTAGGACACGTATTGATATTTGTGACGTGTCTCACCCTCCAGGCCTTTGACATGCTACTGTGGGTGACAGTGACTGTGGTAGCAGGAAGCAGGTCTGCTGGACATTGCAGGGCTCAGTTATTTGTAGGCTGTATTGCTGAGCATGTAGTTGTTGTGCAACTGACTCGACTATGTGCCTGAACTGTGGGTGTCCAGATGTCAGGCATGCTGGGAATGTTACAGATAGAGCTACAGAGGAATTATTATGGGAAGTGTAGTTGCAAGACATATGTGCATGCATACAGTGTGTTACACAGGACTGGCATGAACATGTGTGTTTGGATGGCTATGACGTGTGACACTGGCCTGTCTGTCATGCATTTGTTAAATCAGTCTGCACTGTCTTGCTTTTACATCAGCACACAGAATAGCTTTGATGACAAGCATGTCATATATAGGTGACACAACTGTGGACATTCTGCAACAGTTTGTGCAGTTGTCAGCTGTACCTGATATGGTAGGCCTCCCATCAATCCATCGACATTTCTTTGGCTGTGTGCTAATTTGGTGTCTGCATCACATGCCCAAGTATGCTTTAATTTATAACATATGTAGAAGTAGTGTCACTGGTACTCGAGATATCTTTGTAACAACACCAGTAATTTCCCAGAGTTGAGCTGGCCTACTGGTGTATTGCAGTGAACTGTAGTTCAGGGGGTAATGGGGCCAGTACTTGGCAGGGGTATCTTTTTTCCATAATGTTGCATCACTGTACTGCATGATATATTTAGAAACAAACAGCAATTCCCCAGAGCTGAGTTGGCCTACTGGTGTGTTGCTGTGACTATAGTTCAGAAAGTCCTGGGTTCAGTACTTGGCAGTGGTGTCTTTTTCCCTGATGTTACATCACTGTAATGCAGGATATATTTAGAAACAAGCAGCATTTCTTCTGAACTGAGTTTGCCTAGTGGTGCATTGCTGTGACTGTAGTGTAGAGGGTCCTCGGTTCGAGACTTGCCCGGGCTGGCTATTTTGTTGCTGGGCAGAACAGCGTCTGAATCAGATATGGTGATTAAAGCAGTTTTAAGTGGGTTTGCATGGATTTGCACAACACTCTGTGATGCCAAGTGATGCTTAGCTTCATTTAGCACCACTTATCTCCACTTAAACCCATGCTATTTCCAAAATAGAAAAGAAAAAAGGGGTGATAGAAAAGTGTTGAAATAGGGGCAAGCAGAGGGAAAAACAATATGAAAGGCAGGTAGGTTGTGTAGGATGGGTGTAGGAAAGGACTATAGCTATCCTTTTTTTTCTACAGCAACATCTGTGCATGTTGTGAACAATTTGGAATGTGGAGCAGCACATCTCACAGGGAGGGGTGTGGGCGACATAACTTTGTTGATTAATTGCTGTGATGATTGAATGATGCCAGTGTACATAGGGGAGAAATGGAGAGCTATGTATGGGACATTTTTTTGCAGGACGGGTGCCTTTTTTTTCTTTTAAGGAAAGAGTGGAATGTTGGGGATGGGTTGTAGGTACATTTGGGGAGGTAAGTTGGGTAGGAGAGGTTACATTTGCAGACAAAGACAGACAAGACAGTGGACAGGGGCAGTGTATGACACATGATGGGAGTAAATACCTTGGACAGGGAGGGTGGTTGGGAATCAGAAAACCAAGTGCCACCAGATGGAAACAGTGGGACTGAAGTCCCCACCCATGGGCAGTCACCACTGCCCCTTCATGACCCTGAAGGTGGCTGTGCTGAGGGCTGGGCACTGTGGCCAGCCTGCCCCTCGAGGTGCACCAGTCTAGCCTTGATCTGCTGCATGCAGTCATCCAAATCTCACTGGATGATCCTGCACACCATCCCTGGTAACTGGTGTTGGGTGACAGGGTCCTCTCCGCGCCCATGCCCAGAGGGGTTGGGCCCCATCCCCTGAGGCAGTTCCACCCAAGGGTGGTGCAGAACCAGTGGAGGAGGCAGCTCCAGGTTGGGTCCCAGACATGCCAGGACCCAGTGCCATGGCCAGATGAGTTGGGACAGGTGGATCCGCTGGGATCAGCCTACCCAAACATGCTATGGTGTTTAGGTTTGTCAAAGTGTGGTGGTTAGTCATGAACAAAACATTTCAATGTTAGTTATAACAGCACGCATCGGTGTTCCAATTAACCCAGAACAATAGAATTGCATAGCATATGGAACTCAGGCATAAATGGGATAACAGTCATTATTGTTACAGCATGCCAGTAACAGTTATGGCAAAAGACCAACAATTGGCAGTGGTGTCTTTTTCCCTGATGTTACATCACTGTAATGCAGGATATATTTAGAAACAAGCAGCATTTCTTCTGAACTGAGTTTGCCTAGTGGTGCATTGCTGTGACTGTAGTGTAGAGGGTCCTCGGTTCGAGACTTGCCCGGGCTGGCTATTTTGTTGCTGGGCAGAACAGCGTCTGAATCAGATATGGTGATTAAAGCAGTTTTAAGTGGGTTTGCATGGATTTGCACAACACTCTGTGATGCCAAGTGATGCTTAGCTTCATTTAGCACCACTTATCTCCACTTAAACCCATGCTATTTCCAAAATAGAAAAGAAAAAAGGGGTGATAGAAAAGTGTTGAAATAGGGGCAAGCAGAGGGAAAAACAATATGAAAGGCAGGTAGGTTGTGTAGGATGGGTGTAGGAAAGGACCATAGCTATCCATTTTTTCTACAGCAACATCTGTGCATGTTGTGAACAATTTGGAATGTGGGGCAGCACATCTCACAGGGAGGGATGTGGGCGACATAACTTTGTTGATTAATTGCTGTGATGATTGAATGATGCCAGTGTACATAGGGGAGAAATGGAGAGCTATGTATGGGACATTTTTTTGCAGGACGGGTGCCTTTTTTTTCTTTTAAGGAGAGAGTGGAACGTTGGGGATGGGTTGTAGGTACATTTGGGGAGGTAAGTTGGGTAGGAGAGGTTACATTTGCAGACAAAGACAGACAAGACAGTGGACAGGGGCAGTGTATGACACATGATGGGAGTAAATACCTTGGACAGGGAGGGTGGTTGGGAATCAGAAAACCAAGTGCCACCAGATGGAAACAGTGGGACTGAAGTCCCCACCCATGGGCAGTCACCACTGCCCCTTCATGACCCTGAAGGTGGCTGTGCTGAGGGCTGGGCACTGTGGCCAGCCTGCCCCTCGAGGTGCACCAGTCTAGCCTTGATCTGCTGCATGCAGTCATCCAAATCTCACTGGATGATCCTGCACACCATCCCTGGAAACTGGTGTTGGGTGACAGGGTCCTCTCCGCGCCCATGCCCAGAGGGGTTGGGCCCCATCCCCTGAGGCAGTTCCACCCAAGGGTGGTGCAGGACCAGCGGAGGAGGCAGCTCCTGGTTGGGTCCCAGATATGCCAGGACCCAGTGCCATGGCCAGATGAGTTGGGACAAGTGGATCCGCTGGGATCAGCCTACCCAAACATGCTATGGTGTTTAGGTTTGTCAAAGTGTGGTGGTTAGTCATGAACAAAACATTTCAATGTTAGTTATAACAGCACGCATCGGTGTTCCAATTAACCCAGAACAATAGAATTGCATAGCATATGGAACTCAGGCATAAATGGGATAACAGTCATTATTGTTACAGCATGCCAGTAACAGTTATGGCAAAAGACCAACAATGGTGGAATTTCAACAAGGTATGTTAGTATGCAACCATTGAAATATATAATCAATAATAGAACACAAGGCCCAACATTAGGTTTTGAGAACAATATATGTGTAAATGAAAACATACCCCTAGTATAACAATAATAATTTGTAATACAGATAAGGGGTGGGTGCAGAGAAAAACATTTCATTAACAACAGTATAGGCTATATTTTCCACAACAGTACTGCTCAATACTCTACAGGTCTGCCCTTACATTACATCTACATGTGCACTAAAGCTTCTGTAGCACATACATACCTCTCAAGCTGTCGACATGGAATGGTAGGTACATAACTACAGGGGACTTGCACATGTCAGGGTAACATATATGACTAACAAGGTGTACCCTGCACTGATGTTGTGTGAGTGTGCTACTGGCATACTCCAAATGGAGTTATATCTGTGTCCAAAGTTAATGGCAATAGTGATCACTAGCCGTGACAGCATGACACTTGAGAGACATGCATCTGGCACAGTGCATATTGTATATACCTATCCTGTTGTCATTTGTAGGCATGGGGTTGGACTATCGGCACACATTCACAGATGTACCAGGCATACAGCCATACCAACAGTGGAACATTTAATTTGTCTAATTCAGTTGGACTACTACTGTACTGCCTGACATTTTATTTAATGGAGTATCAACATGCTGAACACTGCTGTTTACACACTAGTACATCTGGACACAGTTTATTAGTATACCCTTCATACAGCTACTACAAACATTTCTTTACCTGTAAGCCCCGTGGAGAAAATATCTGTTAACACTACACAACAGTTTCTACACATAGCCAAGACTACTTGCCTGTTACTATAAATACATCTTAGTACCGGTCCCTGGATTCAAACCCTGGTCTGTGTGTGCAAAAATGAACAACATATCTCTTTGTTATCACACTGAGCTACTGAGTCACTGTTGGGTGCTGGTTGACTGATTTGTTCTTAAAGCTCCCTTGGTTACAAAGTTTGACCTGGTAATATAGGTAGAGTGTTACAGAAGACTGCAGTTAGAGTTGAGCATGCATGCATGAGATTCATGCATGACAGAGATAGTATTAATAGTTGGAATGCACGTGTACACATTTAACCTCTAGTGGATGGGAATATGTATGGTATATTTGCAGTGTACAGCTATTACAGTCTCATACTTGCCCGCATCAGTGTACCTACCTTCAGGAATATGTATAGTTGAAATGCAAAGGTTAACACAAGGCAATCCTGAGGGAAACACACTATAATACATTACACATTACTATTACAGTTCAGATCTTAGTGCAAAACATATATCAAATTGCATTCTATCTTGTTGTACAGCTCTACATCTACACTTTAGCATAATAGTTCTTTACCAGCCAAACTCCAGTCACTTCATGGTGTCACAGTGTCATAGCCATAGTTGCTGTGGAACACCTGTACAACTGGATTTCTTCAACAACAGACCGGAATAAACACAACACTTGGGGGGAAAGTACTTTATTGAAGGTGACATGACACAGTGGTTTATCACATTCAAATGATGACTGGAGTTGTACTGTATATCCTGTAGATGATGAATGAATGTCATTTATTACCTTCACAGTTTCAATCACGGTGTACTTTACTACAAGATCCTTAATATTAATACAGTATATACTTATGTCATTCCTACACACTATTACTACACTATTACCTTTGTTTGCATCAATAGTAGCATGTTTGATGCTTTCATCTTGTATTGCACAGTACCTGGCATTTCACACGTATATCAATGTGGGTCTAAGAACACATTTATTGCAGTACACTCAGAACACACCATACATACTAGCAGTAAACAATGTACTCTTTCTTATTTATTGTACTATATATTGCAAGATAGACCTGTACTCAGCTCACTGTTGGTGTATCCTCTAGCCCTTTCCTCTGCATCTGTGAGGGGAAAACACACCATTATGCATACCTGTCTATCAGATAGTCATACTACAGTTTGATAAATCATCGGTTGTTATATTTACAAACTTCTGGGACATTCCAGTCCAAAGCATCTTGGATCCATTGGGCCAACACCCCCCCCCTCTTCACTTCAGGTCATCATAATAATGATGCACCTGCTCTCCAGTGTGGGGGATTTCAGTGGCATTGGTGAGGTCAAGTGCCAAATGGTCCCAGACCTCAGACTTGTATTCTGAGCCCTGGTACTTGCCCTGCAGCAATCTAGCATCATGGTCTTTCACTAAGAGTCCAACCATGACCCTGGACTCCAACATGCCCCAGAGCTGCAACCGAAACCATGCTCCCTCTCTGACTCCAGCCATAGTTCCTGCAGTGATAAAACTCCAAAAGGTTCTGACTGTATCCCGCCTGTCCAGCTTAAATAAGGCTATTTTCCCATCCTTTGCCACCATTTGACCATTTTTAAAAATGCTAAGCTCCTCTTAGCAGTGCGCAAACCCACTAAGCCTAGTTGAGCAGTGCTTAAAAGTGGAAAATGCTCAGTACTGCTTAGAGGTGCGCAAACCTGCTTAGCTGAGCTGAGGGCTGCTTAGACTGGGACTGCTTAACCATTGCTTGGCTTGGCTAAGCAGTGCTTAGCAGAGCTTAGCTATGAGCAAACTACATATTTTACAAATGAAAAAAAATTATTGAAAGTCATTCTTTATCAGGGATGTTTTTATTATTATGTATGCCTTTTACTTTATATCCCTTAACCTTATGTATTTTAATTATGTTATCTTCGAGTGTGATTGTCATGTATTGGACACTTGTGTATAACTGGAGCTTTGCTCCACGGGACTTCACTGAAAATAAGCTTGTGGATCAGCTGGACTAACCCAGTTAACAAATGGCACTAAATACATCAATAAAAGAAAATAATAATATATAAAACATTGCTATCACAAATAAAAGCCAAACAGCCTGTCCCTGTATTCAAACCGTGCATCTACTGCGTACAAAACTAGACCTCTAACCATTCAGCTAATGCAGATGTAAAGTGTTCAGCTATACATTTCTATATAGCTTTCCTTTACATTTAAGCATTGCCGAGCAATGTGCCAAACCACATACACCAGCTCATCTATGCTTAAACTTGACCTTTTGGGCAAAAATTAAAAGCATCCGGTTTCTATTTTTAGATGTCTGGCACATACTTATAGCTAAGCACCATGCTGCATCATGCAAACACAAAAGAAATAAATAAATTTAAAAAAATACACAGGGACAAAATGACATTTCCACATTTATGTAATTGCGCTGCCATACGGCACTCGGACATTACAGGGGGTGTGTTACAGACACTATAACACACCCCCTACATATTTATTTTACATACTGGACTGGACACAGTTACAATTTAATATTTTAGTGCCGTAAGGCACTTTGACATTGCAGGGGGTTTGTTATGGGCACAGTAACACACCCCCTGTGTGAAATATATCATTGTAGTTTTAAATTAGTGTCCAAGGACACTTTAAATCTTTTAGTGCCGTATGGCACTTTGACAGTGCACAGTGCAGGGGGTGTGTTACACATCTCCGAGCACTGTTACACACCCCCTAGCACTGATTCAGTAACAATGTACATGGCTCCCTCTCAGTAGCATGCCTTCATAAATATGCAAGGTGCACTGCTGAGGGGGAGCTGCAGACACATACACCATTCACTCCATGTATGGATTACACTATTCCTACACAGAGTTTATTAAATCCGGGGGACAGTCTTTGCAATAGCTACTAGTATAATATCGTCTAAGGTCTTCCTGTCCAATTGTGGTAATTTATTGTGTTGTTACTATTTTAATTATTACTGTATGGGCATTAGTCTTATTGTCATTCAGACTATGTGTTTCATTGTTATGTCTAGCACAGGGACCAAATTAATGTTATTTCATTCAGCTTGCACTGCTGTGTTTATCTGATCGACAATAATGTTTACTTTTACTTTGACATTGACGTTGATATTGATGCAATAAATAAACTACACCACATACTTTCACTATAAATAAACTGCACTGAAAACACAAATGGCCATTTTTCAGAAAAGTTACCATGATGTGTATACAAGGTTCATAGGTTCATAGGTTCATACTAGGCTATCTGCCCTAGGGCATTTATAAGCCGAGCCAGAGTGTGTTTGGCTTTCGTCACCTATTTTAAATTAATTTTACTATGCCCTTTTTTGAGTTTAGTATACTGTGCCTCTGTCTAACAGTGACACAGAAGTGATACCCGGGGTAAACCTACGATCTCCTATCCACTCATCAAGATTCCTCTTGAAGAGAGTCAATGAGGAACTTTGCCTAACCTGGACTGGGATTTTATTCCAGAGTGAAGGGAGCCTCTGGGTTATGAATCTGTCCCTCCAGCATGTCCTATTTATTTCAGTGCTGAGGTTCAAGTCTTTCGAGCGCGTAGCTCAATGGGATTTGGATTTTCTGAGGTGCAGCATGTCCATTAATTCCAGGTTGGACATGGCTTTATACGTCAGGCACAGATCGCCTCTGAGCAGGCGGTATGCCACTGAGTAGGGTTGGAGTTTCTTTAACCAGGCAGCATATGGCATCTGTTTGAGCCCTTTGATCCTCTTGGTGAGGTACTTTTGGGGTCTTTCCAGTTGCTGCAGGTGTCTGGTAAGGTACATCCCAAAAGGGGCATTGTACTCAATTATGGGCCTGATGAGGGATGAGTGAAGAGGCACGATGACCTCCCCTGATCTAGATGTGAATCCCTTCATGATTAAGTGGGCTATATAAAATGTTTTTCTAACCACTTTGGCCACGTGGTTGTCAAATGAGAGATTGCTATCAACTTGGGTCCCCAGGTCCCTGATTACTTCTTCTGTACTTAATGGATTACCACCTATGTGGTAATTTGTGGGCACTTTGTTTTTGCCAAAGGGGATGACTATACACTTTTTGGCGTTTAGCTTGAGGCCATGGCTCTGGTACCAGTTGTCTGTTTCTATGAGGCCCTTTTGGAGGATGCTTGTGTTGGCTGGAGAGTCGATTATGGCACCCAGTTTACAGTCATCTGTGAACTTGGTCAGCCACAGTCCTTCTGTGTTGGCCTGTACCTCCGAGAAATATATACCGGACAAGAGAGGTCCCAGGACTGAGCCTTGTGGGATGCCACTTGTAATTGGTTTGGAGTCTGACATGGCTCCAGCAATTCTAACCATGTGGGTTCTGTCCTTGAGCCAGTTTGCAACCCATCTAGTGAAATAGGGGTTTATATTTAAGCTGGTGAGCTTATCTATAATGCCCGAGTGAGGTATTGTATTGAAGGCTTTTGCGAGGTCCAGGTAGGCTGTGTGGACCACCTTCCCCTCGTCAATGGCCTTGGTGACTGTTTCAAAGAAATCGACCAGGTTTAAGAGGCAGGATCTGCCCTTAACAAAGCCGAACTGGGTAGGATCCAGTGTCTGTAGGTCCCCAATATCTTTATTTATGAGGTCCATGATGATCCTTTCCATAGCTTTGCAGACCAAGCTAGTCAGGCTTATGGGGCGATAGTTTCCAGGATCCGTTGAAGCACCACCTTTGTGGAGAGGGACCACTCTTGCTGTACACCACTCTTTGGGTACATATCCTGTAGTAAGGCTGAGATTGAACAGTAGTTTTATGTTTGGGTTTAGCTCTTCTTGGAGTTCATGTAGGACACAGCCCGGGACACCGTCTGGTCCCATTGATGCTGTGTTTTTTGCTTTGGAGAGGGCGGCTCTTACCTGAGCATCTGAGATGTCAGGGGGGGCAGCACTCTGCTGTGATAGATATTTGCCCTTTTGTTGGGGGGGGGGAGTTTGTGCTGAACCTGTCAGCAAGGATGTTGGCAATGTCTGTGGGTTCTGTGTATTTTTTGTCATTTTGGACTAATTTTGAGCATATCTGGGAATTCCCACCCAGGTTCCTAACATAATTAAAGAAAGCCTTGTGATTATCCTTAGTGTCCTGTGCAATTTTTCTCTCGAAGCTGGCCTTAGATGATTTTATGAGTGCCCATAGTTTTTTGCTAATACTGATCAGAGATGCCTTCCCTTTTTGGGATTTTGCTCTATCATGTAGTAGCTTCCTCCTTCTGTTGTATAGTTTGTTTATGGCTGAGGTCCACCAGACAGGATGTCTGCCTTTGGAGGATTGGGTCTTGGTTTTATTTGGGATTGCATGATCCATGTTTTCCTGAAGGTGTTCATAGAATGCGTTTATAAAGGATTCTGCGGTCTGGGCCGTATTTTCCACAGGCCCGGGGGCTTTGAAGGATTCCACCTTGGTTTTGAGGAGTGTGAAATTTGCTTTAGAGAAGTTTTTCACTGTGGTTTTCTGGGCAGGGGGTGGGGTCGGGATGCGAATATCCAGTGAGATTAGTTTATGGTCTGATCTTACCAGTGAGGGATACACTTCCAGTCTGGAGCATAGAGTCCCCATGTTGGTGATGATCAGGTCCAGTATGTTTTCCCCTCTTGTGGGAGTGGTAACAAGTTGTTCCATAGCATTTGAGTTTATAAATTCTAGGAACCTTTGGGCTAGGGTGTTGGAGCTAGAGTAATGCTCCCAGTCTATGTTTGGGTAGTTGAAGTCACCCAATATAATGGTGTTTGGAGAGACCTTCATATTTTCCAGTGTTCTCAGGAAGGCCAAGTGGGGTTCCTGGGTTTGGGAGCGTGGTCTGTAGCAGGCTATAAACTGGAAGGCAGTTTTACCCACTGTTAGTTGCACATGGATAGTCTCTGATGCTTCATGCTGTGCCAGGTAATCTTTTTGTATATGGAGACAGCCCTACTGCAATGCTTTAGCATGAAGACATGCAGGACTGGAGTGGGCTGTTTCTGTGGCCACACTAAATGCTAATAAGGCATACCAGGGGAATTGCATATGGTATTAGCCACGTGCCCTCCCCTAGAATTGCCATTATTGTTTTGAAGCATTGAAAGACTAAAATAAATAATGTTTATTTCTTGCATGCATAAATTAGCACAGACATTCCTGGCTAATCATGTTAATGAACACAGCCAAAAACCCATGTTCACCTATTGTGGTAGAGGTAAGTACTAAAGAATTTAGTAGTCAGGTAGTGTTAAGGTGTGCATATGTGTGTGTGTGTGTGTGTGTGTGTGTGTGTGTGTGTGTGTGTGTGTGTGTGTGTGTGTGTGTGTGTGTGTGTCTATATATGTTTATTGTGTGAATGCTTGTGTGATGGGGTGGGGGATATCATGCCTGCACATTTTGCTAGACTACCTAGCAACTCCTGCAACATTGTTAGGCTGGGAAGAACCATTAGACACAATTGATAACTTTTACGTCTTGTGCTTAACAACATTAAACATAATAGAGATTGGGCAGGGGAACACTAGACACCAGAGAGAACTATTTCACCACATGCCTTAATGGTACTAAACTATATTGGGCTTGGGAGGAAACTAGTCACTAAGAACAATTCTGACAGATCATGCCTTAACTGCAGTTAGAGTCAGAGAGATCTTTAGCCACCAGCATACCTCAAGGGCACTTATAAAAACAAAAAGATATGATGCTTGTCCTAGGAACCACTAAACACCAAATATACCATAAATAGTGTGCCTTAAATGCAATAAAAAAGATTGCAACCCTACATCCTCTCACCTCCCACAGAGGATATTAGTTCTTTGTGCCACAATGAATTTAATGTGAATAATAAATATGACTAGGAAAAAATTACAAAGCAGGGGAAAAAAAGTCTTTGAACCATGCACCCTTGCCACATGAAACATTAGTATTAACCCACTTCACTAACTCAAAAGCTTGTGTTGTAAGAGGGTTTTTTTACTATATAATGAGGATATTATAGCAATAACCCACGCCTGGGTGTGGGTAATGTGGGATTTACCCATGGTTGGCGTGGTTTGGTCCCAAGGGCTATTATACTATGACATTATTTAAGAAAAGAAATAATTACTTTTCTTAAATAATGGCATTGTATAATGCCTCTTTGCTGCCCTTCCGCAGCTGTCTGGTATCCGCGGCAGTTCTGATGTACTGCGCATGCCTACGCAGTACATCAGAGCTGTGGCCAAAAGCAACAGAGAAAGCAAGATCTCTGTTGCTTTTTACTGTTTCGCTATGTTAAATGGGTTTAACATAGCGAGACAGCTTTAAAATAAGCAACGGAGATGTCCGTTGATTATTTTAAAGCTGTCTCGCTATGTTAAACCCATTTAACATAGCTAAACAGTAACAGAGATCTTGCTCTCCGTTGCTTTTAACGTGTCTCGCTATGTTAAATGGGTTTAACATGGCGAGACAGCTTTAAAATAAGCAACGGAGATCTCCGTTGCTTATTTTAAAGCTGTCTCGCTATGTTAAATCCATTTAACATAGCGAGACAGGTTTAAAAAAAAGCAACGGAGAAAGCAAGATCTCCGTTGCTTTTTACACACTGTGTCGCTATGTTAAAGGAGTTTAAAATAGCGAGACAGCTTTAAAAAAAGCAACGGAGATCTCTGTTGCTTTTTTTAAACCTGTGTCGCTATGTTAAACTCTTTTAGCATAGTAAGACAGTGTTTTAAAGGAGACTTACACTAATGGAGAAAGTCCGGGCGACCGAACCTTTTTCCATTTGTATAAGTCGATTTGCAACGTGCACGCTGGCCAATCAGCATGCACGTTTTGGAATATTAATGAGGGGTCATGGTATAATAGGCATTATTCAATGGCTCCGATATTTCATGAGTTATGAAGGAGAGATACAGGGCACACGTTCTCTCTTCCTCTTAGTGCAAGAAATCTAAATAAAGCCAAACTTAATGGTGGGACAAAGGCCCACAGTCAGACAATGGATTTTACTTATTCCTCGTATAAACTTAGAAAGTCACTAGAATAAAAGCTTTTGCACTAGCATGCACTTACTGAAGGATAAGAAATGTGAAACTCTAATGTATGGCAATAATGACTGACTGCAATCATCCATGATTTGTGAGTGCAGGAAAGAAAGAGACATCAGGGACAACGACAGGTACGGAGAGAGAGAAAGACAATAAGTGTGTGTGTGCGTGTGTGTGTGTGTGTGTGTGTGTGTGTGTGTGTGTGTGTGTGTGTGTGTGTGTGTGTGTGTGTGTGTGTGTGTGTGTGTGTGTGTGTGTGTGTGTGTGTGTGTGTGTGTGTGTGTGTGTGTGTGTGTGTGTGTGTGTGTGTGTGTGTGTGTGTTTAGGAGAGTGAATACAAGGATGCCTGTGCTAATACAATAAATTGGCTGCCAGTGTGAACTACTGCAGGAAAGTCCTAAATATAATTTGCAGAAGTTATCAGAGATTCAGAGACATGCAAATTAACCAATAATAAGTTATTACCTCATTGAAGCTACTGCATCTTTGAATCCAACAATGTGGCAGGGAGTGACCAGACTGTTAAGCATACTACAGTATGATTGTGGCAGGCATGGTTTGGTTAAAATATACCAAATTAAACTGCTCTTTTTCCTAGATCGCTGCCTGCAAGTGCTAATACATTCTTTTTCCCACTTGCAAAAAATACTGACCTGTTTGTTTCTCCTTTTTTGTAAATATTTTTTATTTTATTTTAATAACAAAGAACAATCAGAGTAAAATGAAACAAACAAATAACTATTTACATACATCCACAGCTGTGTAATATAAATCAATGTAATACAAATTAACAACGGTTAATAAAACTGTTTGTTTCTTGACAAAATGTTATGCTTTTGGCAAATTCAGTTTCTACTACGGGTAACCACATGAGAAGGTATGAAAATGCTTCTATTACTGTAAGTTTAGCAAAAGTTAATTACAGTTAATATGTTAAAATGAAGGTGGGGATCACATCTCCCAAAGAAGCATTGATGAATGAAATCTCAGTTGAGTTTCATAGTTTCATAGTTTAGTACTAGGCTATCTGCCCTGGGGCATTTATAAGCCTAGCCATAGTGATGTGGCTTTCGCCACCCCATGTAATGGTACAAAAGTGTACAGAATAGATTTAGAATACTGTGCCTCTGTCTAGTAGTGACACAGTGAAGACCCCCTTACATAATGGAATTAGTTTACTGTGCCTCTGTCTAGTAGTGACACAGAGATGACCCCTGGGGTAAACCTACGATCTCCCATCCACTCGTCAAGATTTCTCTTGAAGAGAGTCAGTGAGGGGCTCTGCCTAACATGAACTGGGATTCTGTTCCAGAGTATGGGAAGCCTCTGAGTTATGAATCTGTCCCTCCAGCATGTCCTATTCATATTTGTGCTGAGGTTTAAATCTTTAGCTCTCGTGGTTCTGATGGATTTGGATTTTTTGAGGTGGAGCATGTCCATCAATTCCTGATTGGACACGGCCTTTTACGTCAGGCACAGATCACCTCTGAGTAGGCGGTATGCTACTGAATAGAGCTGAAGTTTCTTTAGTCTGGCAGCATATGAAATATGTTGGAGACCCTTGATCCTCTTGGTGAGGTACTTTTGGGGTCTCTCTAGCTGTAGCAAGTGCCGGGTGAGGTACATACCAAATGGGGCATTGTACTCAATTATGGGCCTGATAAGGGAGGAGTATAGGGGTACAATGACCTCCTTTGATCTGGATGTGAATCCCTTCATTATAAGGTGGGCAAGGTAGAAAGTCTTTCTAACCACTTTGGCAACGTGGGTGTCAAATGAGAGGTCACTATCGACTTGGGTCCCCAGGTCTCTGATTACTTTTTCCATACTCAGTGGTTTACTGTCTATGTGATAATTTGTGGGTACTTTGTTTTTCCCAAAAGGGATGACTATACATTTTGTGGCATTTAGTTTAAGGCCATGACTCCGGCACCAGTTGTCCGTTTCAGTGAAGCCTTTTTGTAGGATGTATGTGTCAGCTGGTGTATCGACTATGGCGCCTAGTTTGCAGTCATCTGTGAACTTTGTCAGTCACAACCCTCCCATGTTTGCTTTCACATCTGAGAAATAAATGCCGAACAAGAGGGGTCCCAGGACAGAGCCCTGTGGGACACCACTTGTGACTGGCTTTGAGTCTGACATGGCTCCAGCGATTTTAACTTTATGGGTTCTATCCTTTAGCCAGTTTGCAACCCATCTTGTGACATATGGATTTACATTTAAGCTGTCGAGCTTGTCTATGATGCCAGAGTGGGGTAGCCAAGTCCAGGTAGGCTGTGTGGACTGCCTTGCCCTCGTCAATGGCTCTAGTGACTGTTTTGAAAAAGCCAACCAGGTTCAAAAGGCAGGATCTGCCCTTTACAAAGCCAAACTGGGTAGGATCAAGTGTCTGTAAGTCCCAAATGTCTCTGTTTATGAGTTCCATAATGATTCTTTCCATAGCTTTGCAGACTAGGCTGGTTAAGCTTATGGGGTGGTAGTTACCAGGGTCTGTAGAGGTGCATCCTTTGTGGAGTGGGACTACTGTTGCTGTACGCCAGTGTTCAGGTACATATCCTGTAGTAAGGCTAAGGTTAAATAGCATTTTTATGTGCGGATTTAGCTCCTCTTGGAGTTCACGTAGCACGCAACCCGGGATACCGTCAGGTCCCATTGATGCTGTGTTTTTAGCTTTGCTGAGGGCAGTTCTCACCTGGACATCTGAGATGACAGGGAGGTTACATTCAGCTGGGATAAGTATTTCTTCTTTTGGGGGTGAGGGAGGGGAGAAATTTGCTCTGAACTTGTCTGCCAGGATGTTGGCAATATCTGTGGGTTCAGTGTATTTTTTGTCATTGTGAACTAACTCTGAACATATCTGAGGGTTTCTGCCCAGGTTTCTAACATAGCAGAAGAAGGCCTTGTGGTTATCTTTAGTGTCCATAGCGATTTTTCTCTCAAAGTTGGCCTTGGATGTTTTTATGAGAGAACATAGCTTTCTACTAGTGCTGGTCAGAGATGCCTTCTCTTTATGGGATTTTGCTCTCTCGTGCAGTAGCTTCCTTCTTTTGTTATACAATTTGTTTATGGCTGGGGTCCACCAGACAGAACGCCTGCCCTTGATGGAGAGGGTCTTGGTTTTATTTGAGATTGCATGATCCATGCATTCTTGGAGATGTCCGTAGAAAGCATTTGTGAAGGATTCTGCATTGTGGGATGTGGTTTCCACTGGCCCAGTGGGCTTAAAGGATACCATCTCAGTTTTAAGAAGTGTAAAGTCGGCTTCTGAGAAGTTTTTCACTGTAGTCTTTTGTGTTGGGGGTGGGATATGTATATCCAGGGTGATTAGTTTGTGGTCAGATCTCACTAGTGAGGGGTATACTTCCGATGTGGAGCACTTTGTCCCCATGTTTGTGATGATCAGGTCTAGTATATTATCTCCCCTTGTGGGAGAGGTGACTAGCTGTTCCATTGCATTTGAATTTATGAATTCCAGGAACCTTTGGGCTAGGGTGTTTGGGCTAAAATAATGCACCCAGTCTATGTTAGGGTAGTTGAAGTCTCCCAATATGATGGTGTTTGGTGAGACATTCATATCCTCCAATGTCTTCAGGAAGGCTGAATGGGGTTCCTGAGATTGAGAGGGTGGTCTGTAACATGCTACCAGTTGTATAGCAGTTTTGCCTATGGTTAGTTGCACCTGGATGGTCTCTGATGCTTCATGTGTTGCCATTAACCTGGAGGTGTGGGTGTCCTTGATGAATATGGACACTCCCCCTCCCTTTTTGGTTTGGCTCGAGTTTTGGGGCCGAAAAGCATGATACGAGGTATAGCTTGGTAGTGCTGGGTGCTCTCAGGAGCCTTGAACCAGGTTTCAGTTACTGCACAGACATCGATGTTCTCCATACTGAGGAGTGCTTCGAGAGCCTGCATCTTGAGATTTAGACTTCTGGCGTTGAGCAGCATTACCCTTAATTTTTTTCCATTTTTGTTTTCTAAGGAGGTGGGTTTGTCTTTTGAGCCTTGCCTAAAAAAGGCAGTATGGGGGTGGCAAGAGCCTTAGCCAATATCCGGAAGCCCAGTGGTGACAGATGCAAGCCATCCCTTGCGAAGCAGCATGGCTTGTCCAGCATGTCATCCCAAGCAGACAGACATTGGATCCCCCTAGAATGACACCAGTATCTGAGCCAATTATTAAAGCTGATCATGTTGTCTTTGTATTGTGGCATCATTCTTGGTGAGGGCAAGATGCTGCTCAGGGTCAGGGTCATACCAGCCTGGGCTACATAATAAGAGAGCTCCTCTATGTCTCTTTTCATGTAGTCCAGGGAGGTACGTCTCAGGTCATTCACGCCGGCATGGACAATGACGGAGTCATATTTGTACTTGCTTTGGAGTGACCTGAGTGCGTGTGTTATGTGGCGGATCCTAGCTCCCGATAGGCAGCTCACCATTACCCTCTCTTTGTTCAGCCTGGTAAGCGGAACATCAGTGTGTCTGACTATAGAGTCACCTATTACTAGTGTATCAGGCATGGTGTTTGGCCTTAAGGGCTGAGATTGTTTGACACACTGATTTATTGAAGTATGTGTTGCATGTGTTATGTTTTGAGGTGGTGGATTTTTGGGTGTCTGCTTTGGGAGCCTCTGTTGTTTTGGTAAGTTTTTTGTTAGAGCCTCCGAGTATGTCTTTGTGTTATTATGTGTTTGGTTTGCAGTTGTGGTAGGTCTATGTGGGACTGGGTTTGGTGTGTGTGTGGTTACCTTCTTCTCCTGTCTGGTCTTGCCAGTCCTGAGTTGAGAGAGTTCAGCCTCCAGTTTGGCTATATAGTTGCATCTCTCACATGTATTTGTGTTTGTTGGGAGGAGGAGAGGGTTGTCTGTGTACATGAGACAATTGTAGCATTGTCTCAAGATTCCCAGATTAACCAGCTGAACCGGAGAGGATGCTAGTAATCTACCACTCGACATGCTAGAATATTATAAGGGAGTGCTGTGCCTTTAAGGGAAGTGGGTACTCACAGGGGTGGTAGGAGGATGTAGTGCTTACTTTAGTTAGCAAGTGCTTACTTAGAAGAGAGGTTTTGAGAACAAGTGCTAGGCTTATAATAAAGCGAGTAGACTGATTATTATAAGAGTAGAGCTTTCTTAAGGGAAAATTTGAAGAGCAGACTTGGCGGAGCCAGAAAAAGTTAAACCTGTTTAACCAGTGCTGCGCTATGCGCACAAGCATGCAAAGCTGTGCAAACACGGATTTTAAACAGGGAACTTCAAAAGAGCTACAAATGCTCCAAAACAACCAATTACTACAAGCTCTTGTGCTGAGGTCACTCCTTCAGGGACAGATAGGCTGCTCAAGGCTCCCCACTCCCACTGGTGAGCAAAGAAACTTCCTTCTATCCAAGTAAGGCAATGGACAGCACAGGAACTACACCACAGCCCAGAATACAGCAAAGCCTGTATACTGGTCTAAACTAGTCGAGGAGAGGTGGGAAAACAAGGATAATTTTCTGTTTTTTTTTGTTTTTGAGAAAGAAAGCACACAGAAATGCAGGAAACAGTAATAAATCAGTTACACAGGCTAGCACACTTTAGTGGGCAGCCTCAACAGTTAAATTAACAAACAAACAAACAACTTTCGACCAGTTTTCGACTAAATGAAACTTTAAGTGCAGATAATATATAATGCAACAAACAGTTAAAAAAACAGTTTAAGCTTGTTCAAAGTAAGCAAGAGAAGGTATTTCAGATAAAAAACAGCAAAAAAATACTTAAATCAGGAAAATAGTCGCTTTTCTCAGTTCTCTGCTGCTAAGACCACTCTGCAGGACCACGAGGAGCTGTTTCTGAGTAGTATAGCCAGAAAAAAATGCTCAGACGCGGATTTTAAACAGGGAACTTTAAAAGAGCTAGAAATGGTCCAAAACAACCAATTACTAAAAGCTCTTGTGCTGAGGTCACTCCTTCAGGGACAGATAGGCTGCTCAAGGCTCCCCACTCCCACTGGTGAGCAAAGAAACTTCCTTCTATCCAAGTAAGGCAATGGACAACACAGGAACTACACCACAGCCCAGAATACAGCAAAGCCTGTATACTGGTCTAAACTAGTCGAGGAGAGGTGGAAAAACAAGGATTTTTTTTGTTTTTGAGATAGAAAGCACACAGAAATGCAGGAAACAGTAATAAATCAGTTACACAGGCTAGCACACTTTAGTGGGCAGCCTCAACAGTTAAATTAACAAACAAACAACTTTCGACCAGTTTTCGACTAAATGGCACTTTAAGTGCAGATAATATATAATGCAACAAACAGTTAAAAAAAAACAGTTTAAGCTTGTTCAAAGTAAGCAAGAAAAGGTATTTCAGGTAAAAAACAGCAAATAATAGTTAAATCAGGAAAGTAGTCACTTTTCTCAGTTCTCTGTTGCTAAGACCACTCTGCAGGACCATGAGGAGCTGTTTCTGAGTAGTATACCCAGAAAAAAACCCTCAGAGGTGGATTTTAAACAGGGAACTTCAAAAGAGCTAGAAATGGTCCAAAACGACCAATTACTACAAGATCTTGCGCTGAGGTCACTCCTTCAGGGACAGATAGGCTGCTCAAGGCTCCCCACTCCCACTGGTGAGCAAAGAAACTTCCTTCTATCCAAGCAATGGACAACACAGGAACTACACCACAGCCCAGAATACAGCAAAGCCTGTATACTGGTCTAAACTAGTCGAGGAGAGGTGGGAAAACAAGGATTTTTTTTGTTTTTTTGTTTTTGAGATAGAAAGCACACAGAAATGCAGGAAACAGTAATAAATCAGTTACACAGGCTAGCACACTTCAGTCATTAAGCATCTCTTTGCTGACACAACCCAAAGCATACAGCCAGAAATAAAAGATGATATGATAGAAGTAAAATAATGGTTAAATCAATTTTAAGAGAATTGCATGAAACGTGGTAGCGGAATGACAAGTACTGCTTGTGACGATGTGAGGTAGTGCCAGCTATACCAGAGAAAGTAGAGCAGTGGATGTGTAACATATGCCAGCATAGCTAGCTGGAGTTTTGTAAGACATTATATGTCACTTGTACATCAAACTCATTTGTACAGGTGCTTGTGTTGAAAATGTATTTGTAAAGCTGCTTGTGCTAAAAATGTACCAACAGTGGGTCCTACTGTACAGCAAAGAAATACACCTGTATGTCAGACTGCATTGTAACTGCTGAAATTAATATCTTGTAACAGAGGATACTGGAAGAGAATAGGTTAATCTCAGTCCAGCTAACTTTGAAAAATAGTCTGAAGTTAAGTTACCTGGTTTAGGCCATAAAGATTGTAGCTTATAGTTCTGCTTGCAGCCAGAGACAAAATGTCTGTGAAAACCGGGACTAGGAATCCTACTGCATTTTCCTTAGCAGTGAACTAATTACTAGCCTGGAAGGGTGGAAGTTTTTGAAATGATTTTATAGCTTCCATATACTATAACAAATCTTAGCAAAATTCTATCTGTGTGTGTATTATGACACTTTGCTAGAATCTGGTTCAGTTTCTAGTAAAGGGGGTAGTGCAGGAGCCAGAATTCAGGTGACCAGATGTATGTGATGTCATTTGATGTCATTCTATAATCCAGCACTGAAATGATGTTTTAATACAAGATGAGATAGAAGTCTCAGGGCAGTCTGTTTTTGAAAACTGACAAAGAAATACCACTCATCCACTCCATCTTGACTTGCTTTAGTAAGTAACCAGGGACAATAATTTGTTTAGATTAGTCAGGAAAATATAGTGAGATTAGTTAAGTATTATTTTTCTGTATCTGTGTAAATCTATCCATCTCTGTTATTTTTAATATCCCCTGTGTATGAAACTCTGGTGTTTGTTGTAAATAGATATTTAGTATTTTCATGTTCTTTTATTATTTATTATTAAATATATTTAAACCTTTCACTGTCACTGGTCTTTTAAAGAATATTTTAACCTTTGAGAGTACTTATATTTATTTAATGACACTGTGGCTGTTCCTGAAAACCTTGCTGCATTGGTCAAACACTACCATTTGCATTAGTATTAATTTTACTCAGTATAATTGGTTATCTTGGTAAGAGCCTTAGAGTAGCTGGCTTTGGAGTGTTCTGGTGGCAGTATCTACCTTATAGTCTGGGCAAAGGGGGCATAGCTGGTAAATCTTTGCCAGCCCTTCCCAGGTGTGTGTGTGTGTGTGTGTGTGTGTGTGTGTGTGTGTGTGTGTGTGTGTGTGTGTGTGTGTGTGTGTGTGTGTGTGTGTGTGTGTGTGTGTGTGTGTGTGTGTGTGCGTGTGTGTGTGTGTGTGTGTGTGTGTGAAAATCAAATCTCAAAGAGTGTGTGTGTCAGCTACTTATAGCAGGGACACAGAGCAGTGGTTTCACAGGGAGGGTGGTAGAGGACTTGGTTTGGAACACTCTGCTGAGGACTCAACTCTACAGCTGTGTTAGTGGGGAGTCTTATTTGGGGTCCTGGATATATATATAGAGAGAGGGAAACCCAGCCACAGGACTGAGTGTGTCCCCTGTGTGCTTTAAAGGAAAATTGTACTTGGTGCAGAGAGCTGCACCATAAAATACTGTGTGTATCTATCTTTGTTCAAATTGACTATTCACTAGTGTCAGTAGTGAATAATGAGGTTACTGGCCCAGAGCAGGGACATCACATATTGGTGAGCAGTGGTGTGGATATTAATTAAAATTCTGTAGTCTATAGGCAGTTGTCATTGAAGGTGTGGTATTCTCACCAGCCACAAGGTAAACATATAAAGTTTTATTTTCACAACAGTTTTATTTAGTTTTTTGTTAGTTTAGTTTAGTCAGGGAAAGCAGGCAAAGGTGTCAGAAGAAGATTATGGCAAGCTGACAAAGAACCAGTTTGGTCATGGTCTGTGAAGCCAAATGACTGGTGCATGCCAACCTGACTAAACTGGAAATTATATCAGCCTTAGTCACAACTGTAGCCCAAACCAGCAACCAGGAAGATAACCAGTCTGGTGATGGGGATTTGCAGCCCTCAGAAACAGGACAGTACATCCTTTTCTCAGAGGACATAAAAACTCATCTGGATTTAAAGCAGCTTGAACTGGAGGATGAAGAAAATGAGAAACAGCACCAACATGAGATGTCGATGCTGATTCTTCATCTGGGTCATGGAAGTAATAAGGAAGGGAATAACCAAACCCCAGAAGCAATAAAGGTCAGTAAATTTCTTCCACGGTTTACAGAGGGTGATAATTTTGACAGTTTTATTCATATATTTGAAAGAGTATGCAAATAGTATAATGTTGACCAAGGGCTCAGGGTGCGATTCCTGACCAACTTACTCCATGGTAAAGCTGTAACCACTGTTTCTAAATTGTCTGATACTGATTGTTTAAACTACGATAAAGTTAAATAATGTTTATTGGAATGTTTTAAGTTAACACCTGAAGCTTACAGAAAAACAGTTTTGTGAGCATAGATGCAAGGCAGAAGAAAGTGTATGTGATTATATCGCTGAGTTAAGCACTTATTTTCAAAGGTGAGTGAGTGGATATTAGGTCACCACTTCTGAAAGCCTGGCACACCTTTTGGTGAAGGAACAAGCCCTTAGCACTTTGCCTGAGTTCATGAAAATCTGGTTGGCAGACCGGGAATGTAACTTTGCAGATGAGCTGGGGAAAAAAGGGGATCTCTACTTAGCAAGCAGAGCATTACTGCACAAGAAGAGAGTATACAATGCTACACATAGATATAAGGGAACCCATCATGGGCAGTCTAAACTACCCCAACAGAATCCACCAATAACAGGGGAAGCCACTAGTTCAAGTACATGGCCACAATCAAGGGTTAGATGTTTTAAATGTAACCAGTGGGGCCATGTAGTAAACAAATGTCCAGAAAAGCAAGGTGGGGAACAAAAGGTGGGGGAGCCAGCAAGTGGGAATAACAGTATGCCAGTGGTAAGTTGTCTGGAGACAACAGGGGTACCAGACTATCACCAGAGTTTATATCCTATCTTAGTGGATGGAAAACAGCCTACTGCCAAGAAAGACACAGCCTCTGACATAATCAATGTGAAGCCTGCAGTGGTTAAAGAGGAGCAGTACTTGCTTGGGCAGCCACTCCAGTCAGAGCTTTAGAAGGGACCCCATCCTGAATGTCTTTGGCCAGGGTTCACCTTGAATGGGAGGGTGGAAAAGGAAGCAAGCAAGTAGGTGTGTTTGAGGATATCCCTGAAGATGTCCTGATAGGGAATGATTTTGATAATGGAATGATTTTGATAATGTAGTGCCTTGTGTGCATGCAGTTGCATGCAGCCAGCTTGGAGACAGGCATATGGGGTTATAAGCCTGGGGGAGACCCAGACATACCCCACACCTGAAGCCAAGGCTGGTGAGGTAGCTATTTCTGGGAGGAAGATACCCTGTAGCACTGAACCTAAAGGTGAGCCACAGCTGCTGGCAGGTCCTGATGTTCCCTTGGACAGAGTGACTGCAAGGGCAGAGATAGTGGTGGCACCCAGGATGACAGTGAGGCACCACTGTCAGAGGATACCAGACTTCCTGTGGAAGGGGAGCTGGGAAGGGTCTCAAAGGTAAAGTTAAGACAGGCTCAGCTCTTGGACCCTACACTAAGAGGCTTAAGGGAGGCAGCTAAGGAGGCACCATATTCTCAAGGAGAAGGGGAGTCTGTATACTGGAACAAAGGGTTACTGTATAGAGAGTGGACCCCTGTGGGAAGGCTAAAGTGTGAATTAATACAGAAGTTGGTAGTACCTAGACCCTACCATCTGGCACTTCTAGCCATAGCCCATGACATTCCTTTTGCAGGTCATATGGGCGTAAAGTATACCAAGAGACATATTATGCAAAACTTGTATTGGCCTGGGATTGCTAGGGATGTAACAGGGTGCTGCAGGACCTATGAGCAGTGCCAAAAAGTAGGCAAAGCAGGAGACAAGGTCAAATTTCCTTTAACTCCTTTGCCTGCAATTGAGGAGCCATTTCAGAGGGTAGCTAAGGATATTGTGGGACCTCTAAGCACCCCAAGTTCCACAGGGAAGAAGTATATCCTGGTGGTAGTAGATTATGCTACTAGATACTCTGAGGCATTGACTCTGTCTTCCATTGAGGCAGAGAAGGTGGCAAATGCTTTGTTAGAGAGTTTCTGCAGGGCAGGTTTCTGAGAAAAATACTGACTAACAGAGGTGCCAATTTCAAGTTAGACCTGCTGGCTTGTCTGTGGAAACACTGTGGGATGAAGCACTTAAAGACTACCTCCTACCACCCCCTGACTAATAGTCTTGTGGAAAGTTTAAACTTTACACTAAATACCATGTTAAGAGAATTTGCAGACCAGATTAAGAGACAAATATTTGCCCCATTTGCTGTTTACATACAGAGAGGTACCCCTGGAATCCACAGGTGTTTCACCCTTTGAGTTGCTGTATGGGCATAGAGTGAGGGGGCCTTTAGATCTGATTAGTGATGAGTGGGAGAGTGAGTCTGAATACCACAAGGAGTCTGTTGTGGCATATGTCCTAAACCTCAGGCAAGGCTTAGGGAGCTCATGGGCTTGGCCTAGGAGAACCTGTCAGTATCCCAAGAGCAGTAAAAGGTCTTGTATTACAGAAATGCTCAAGCCCAATACTATGCTGTGGGACAGCAGGTTATGGTGCTCCTTCCTGTTATACACAATAAGCTGTAGGCAGCTGTGGAAGGCCCCTTCAAAGTGGTAAGGAAGGTCAGTGATGTTAACTACATGGTAGAACTGCTAGGCAAGAGACAGGGGCACAAACTGTACCATGTTAACCTCATGAACCCTTGCCATGATAGGGAGGCCCTAAGGCTGAATATTTGCAGTGGGTGGCAGGAGGAGTCTGAGGAGGATCTATGCTACATTGAATCAGCCAGAAAAATTCCACGTTATTACATTGGAGCCTAGGGTTGCAGGGACATGACATGACAGTTCAGCACTGTGGTAGGGTCAGCAATGCCAGTGCAGATGGGTTCTCAAGATAGGGTATGGGTGAATGTGTTTCCAGACAGCGTCATTCCTCTCAAGCAACATTTCTCCAGGGTCACTTGAGAAACTATCTTGAGTCTTCAAAGGGGGGAGAGATGTGAAGATGTGAGATAGTACCAGCTATGACAGAAAACGTAGGGCAGTGGCTACGTAACTTGTTGGGGGGGTGGCCTAATGGTTAAGGTGTTTGCCTTACAAACACAAGGTGCAGGGTTTGAGTCTCACAAGGGATAAATGGCTCGCAAGGGCAGTTAGCTTAGTACTAATCTATGAAGCTATGAACCTATGCCAGCATAGCAAGCTTGAGTTTTGTAAATAATTTCATCTCATTTTATATCAAACTCATTTGTATGGGTGCTTGTGTAGAAAATGTATTTGTAAAGCTGCTTGTGTTAACAATTTATCAGCAGTGTGTCCTGCTGGACAGCAAAGAAATATACTTGTATGTCAGACTGTATTGTAACTGTTGACATTAATATATTGTAACAGAGGATACTGTAAGAGAAGAGGTTAATCTCAGTCTAACTAACTTTGAAAAATGGTCTGAAATTAAATTGTTCTTTTATTCTTTATTATTAAATATATTTAAACCTTTCATTGTGGCTGGTCTTTTAGAGAATATTTAACTTTTAGAGTACTTATATATTTAGTGACACTGTGGCTGCTCCTGAAAGCCTTGCCACATTGGTCAAACACTACCATTTGTATTAGTATTAATTTTACTCAGTATAATTGGGTAAACTGGTAAGAGCCTTAGAGTAGCTGGCTTTGGAGTATTCTGGTGACAGTACCTACACTATAGGCTGGGTAAAGGGGACATAGCTGGTAAATCTGTGCCAGCCATTCCAAGGTTTATGTGTATGTGAAAATCAAATCTCGAACAGTGCATGCATCAGCTACTTGGAGCAGGGCCACAGAACACTGGTTTCACAGGGAGCATGGTGGAGGATTTGGCTTGGAACACTCTGCTGAGGACTCAACTCTATAGCTGTGTCAGTGGGGAGTTTTATTTGAGGTCCTTGATAGAGGGAGGGAAATCCAGCCCCAGGACTGAGTGTATTCCCTGTGCACTCTTAAGGTAAAGTATGCTTGGTGAAGAGAGCTGCATCTGGAAATACTGTGTGTATCTATATTTGTTCCAAGTGAATGTCCCTCACCAGTGTCAGTGCTAAAGATTGAGATATCGTGGTTACTGGCCCAAAGCAGGGATGTTACACTGCTGAATGTTTTTACAAACTGATATAAAATCCTAGGAATGGTTACTTACTGAAGATGTGCATGACAAATTGCTGAAAGGTTGCTTACCAAGGATATGCAAAGAGAATGTACTAGGCTGCTGAAAGAAATGTACTTATTGCAGTATGATGTTTGTGCTCAAGAATGAGGGTGAATAAAAATTTCTGAAACTGGGTATAAGCAAGTAGTGCATATTTCAAAGTTGTGCTGAATTCTCAAATTAGAAGTACCTTACTGCTAGTTAAATGTTAAATGAAGTAAAAGCAATGAGCTGTGGAGCATCACGTTTTCAAATTATTTGTAACTCAAAGAAATATGTTGGAAAATTCCTCAAATGTAAGAAGGTGTTGCTATATATGCAAAGTGTGGAAATGTAGTTTACTTAAATAAAGAAATTAAAGAAAAAATTCCACCTATTCTCTGTCTCATATTGCCTACTTGGAGGTGATCTCTGCTTGACTTATAAAGCCATGTCTGACCCAGCTCTGTTAGAAATGCTACATCTAAAGAAATCCCAATCCCTCTGCACCACATGCTCCAGAGACCTCAACCTCATTACCGCAATTAACAGAATGTGCTGGAGAGACAGGTTCATAACCCAGAGACTGCCCATGCTATGGAATAGACTTCCCATACATGTCAAACAGAGCACCTCACTGGCCCTCTTCAAGAGTAATCTTGATGAGTGGATGGGAAATAGAAAATTCACCCTGGGGATCACCCCAGTGGCTCTACTCGACAGAGGCAATGGAAACTAAGGTCAGGTGGCACGATGCCAGAGTAATCCTATGGGCTAGGCTTGTAAAGGCTCCAGGGCCATTAGCCTAGTACACACCTATGAACCTATGAACCTATGAAAGTGAAGCAGCAACTGATGCACAGAGTGTCTGTGTTCAAAGAACAACAGTGGAAACATGTGATGAGGAAAATGTTTGTATTGGTTCCCTAAGAAAATATGTCATATAATTGTGAAGCACGATTGTTAGAAAATCTTGATTCCATTAAGTGTTCTAAACTACAGGTTAAGGTTCAAGTGTATGGTGCTTCTAAAGCACATTAAAAGTACTGATACAAAAGTATAAACCCAGTAATATTTCTCCATTGTGCTGCTTACCTTTTGCCTAACAAGTAAAGTCTAATGGGGGGAATTTTGTTGCATTTAAATAAACTGTGGGTTACAAAGATGAAATCCAAGTAAATGGAAGCATTTATCTTGAAAGAAAAGAACCTGCAAAACAAATTGTTGAGAGCAAAGGGAAATCTTAGCAGGCTGCTTTATGTGTTGCAACAGTGAAAGCAATACTGCTAATAAGAACCTGACGTTGCTTACATTTGTAAATTGTCCTATTTTTAGAGAAAATGAAAAAAGCTGTCTGCAACTGTTTTCTGATGATAAAAGTAATGTTCCTCAAGTGCATTGTTTGGCAGAATATGTATTCCGTCAAGAATACTGTGCATGCACAAGCCAAACTTATATACGAATAAAATTAAAATGAAAAAAAAAATGTGCAATGTGCAGAAATCACTTGCAAATAAATGTTATACAACACTAAATCTTATCAGCTGCAGTTAAGAATTTCTCTAAAAAGTTTTTTTTTGGACAAACCCCCTGCCACCTATATATGCAATCACTGAGATCAGTGTATTCTGCAGAAGAAAGAAATCTTTGGGATACCACAATCTTAGTCTTTAAATTCGATCCCAGACTGGAATGTATATAAAACAGAGTAGTATCATATCTGGTCTATATCATAACATCGACAGCTTAGGTTGTTGAATCCTAAAACATTGACACCTAAGGATTAAAAGCTTACTATAGCGAACAGCCAAATAATTAAATTCTTTCTTTGGGAAAGAATGTTTGTGGCCGTCCGTAAACAAAATAAACAAACACACAAACATAGTGGGGGGCTTTGCCCCACACACATCCCCAATGTAGGGGGCTGTGCCCCCCACACACACCCCAACTAAATATACCAGCTCTGAGATTGTTCTACATCAGGGAAAGGGCAAATCCCCGATAATGGCCATGCAAATTCTTTCCCGAGGAAAGAATTTGATTATGTGGCTATTCGATATTGTAAGCTTTCGATGCTTAGGTGTCCATGTTTAAGCATTCGACAACCTAAGCTGTTGATAATATAATAGAAACCCTCATATCTGTAACTGTTTCTGCATCAGTGTATTTAGTGGTGTTGCTTAAGCTTTTTACAATCCATTGTCATGTACATTGCCACAAGAACATCTTATTACCAGGACATTTTTTACTGGCAACCTATCAGTCAAGTGTGCAGTTCTGCACTGGATCTTGCAGACACACACAGGGACAATACCCCCACATCGCAATGTACGCACAGGCATGCATACACACACACACACACACACACACACATATAAATACAGACACCTGCAGACAGTGACACAAAATAGCTGTCAAACCACAGGATGTTGACGCATCTGGGACATCTAAACTGCTTCGACATATTTACCTATATATTATACATAATTTTATAACACCACTTCCTCTTACTTACTCCTTCGTTATGCACATACTTACTGCTATGCCTGTCAAACTCTTTATAAAGCACTGCCTTTAACAAATTGCCTTCAATATTCCGAAACAAGTTTCCATTCTTTTTTATCTTAAAACAAAGAGTTAGAAGGTCACACTGAAAAACCAATCAGAAAAAAACTAAATGAAAACTCCAGCCAAGCTAGAACTTCCAATGAGTGACCTCCCAAACCTCCTGTAACAGAGGCAAATGGGATATATGCAAATGACCCTTATGAACATCAGGTGTTTAAGCTATATGGTGATTCTGATTGCACATGACTTTTACATTTGAAGTCATTTTAATGGACAATTTCAGGCCAATAAAGCCAAACCCCCACTAGCCATGAATACGCATATTTTGGCCTTGTTATGACCTCATCAGCATAAGCAGAGTGTTTGACTAACCATAAGAAACACAGGGTTGTTATACCCAGCTGATGTCCATTATCATTAGGGTGACTGCAAAATATCCCAAATAAATTAAACAGAGAGTTAGAAGGTCACACTGAAAAACCAATCAGAAAAAAACTAGATGAAAATTCCAGCCAAGCTAGAACTTCTAATGAGTGACCTCCCAAACCTCCTGTAACAGAGGCAAATGGGATAGATGCAAATGACCCTTATGAACATCAGGTGTTTCAGCTATATGGCAATGCTGATTGTACATGACTTTTACATTTGAAGTCGTTTTAATGGACAATTTCAGGCCAATAAAGTCAAACCCCACTAGCCATGGATATGCATATTTCAGCCTTGTTATGACCTCATCAGCAAAGGATACGCAGAATGTTTGACTAACCATAAGAAGCACAGGGTTGTTATACCCAGCTGATGTCCATTATCATTAGGGTGACTGCAAAATATCCCAAATAACAAATTAAAACAAAGAGTTAGAAGGTCACACTGAAAAACCAATCAGAAAAAAACTAAATGAAAACTCCAGCCAAGCTAGGGTCATTTGCATATATCAAATTTGCCTCTGTTACAAGAGGTTTGGGAGGTCACTCATTGGAAGTTCCAGCTTGGCTGGAGTTTTCATTTAAATATTTTTTATCTTGTGAATATTTCTCAGGTGTAATGTTTCAATGACCATATTATTTTATGCTAATTTCTGTATGCACATATCTCACTATATTTCTGAAGTGTGTTGTATTATATTATTATTACATTTTCTGCATACTTTGCTATTCATCCCAGACATAGCCTAAAATTGGCCTTGTTAAATCATTATTCTACCTTAATTAACAAATATAAAAAAATAAATAAATAAGGGTTGCAACTAATTCAAAAGACAGTAATGAGCCCGTATGCAACTCTATTTGGAAACTAGAAGTAACTAAGAATTCTGTATGGAATCTATGATGGTCCCTTCTTTTCTGACCCCATGCAGATTGCTAATATTTGTTTGGGCAAGTTTTGTCCCAAATTCACTCTGTTCAATATTCCCTCTTTCTCTTCCAGCCCCCCCACACCCATCTCATTGCTGAGATGAGTTTTGACTAAGCTCTTTTTGCTCTTTTCAAAATAAAATAAATGCTACTTCTGTGGGCCCTGACAAATCCCTGGATGTCTTCTGAGAAGTGCAAAGTCACACCTAGCAAAATCTTTCCAACCCTTCAACCAAAAAAGTCTCTTTACTGGTAATGGCCCTGAGGTGTGGAGAATGTCAGTTGTGGCACCCTTGCATGAAAGTGATAAGATAATGACTCTTGAAAGTGCAAGCATATTAGTCTCACTTGTATTATTTGCAAGGCTATGGAATGTGTTATTGATGAACTAATAAACAATTATATATGTGATTTTATATCCCTGGCTACACACCAGTTTGGCTTTTTTAATGGGAGATTATGCCTGCTCATACTAGCTGAGTTCTTTGAACTGACTATTGAAACCATGGACAATGGGTAGTCAGTCCTTACTGCTTATCTGAACCTTATCAAGGACTTTGATACCAAACCCCATTGCAAGATTATTAGTAAACAATCCCAACACAACATTAACCCATGTGTAGTTTGTTGGATAGTTAACCAGCTGTTTGACAGAACCCATACTGTTAAGGCCTGGGGTATTTGCTCTAAACAGAAAAAGTCATCAGTGGAATACCACAGGGCTTTGCCCTGGGCGTTCTCTTGTTGAGTACATATTTCTCTGACATAAAGGTGACTATCAAGGGATTATGTTAAACAAGTTTGATGATGACTGCAAATTCAAGGCAGTTATCAAATCCATTTTTGTTACTCAGATTTTCCATCAGGGTGGTGGAATAAACAAATGCTTGTTGTGTTAATCGTGGACTTATCCTCAACACCAAGCAACGCTGCATAGTTTCCTTTGGTAAGTCTAGCATCATTACTACTTATTGTATAGATAACATTCTATATTTGATGCCATCATCAAGAACCTGGCATCATATGTTAATAACAGGCTTTCCTTTGACTACTGTGCTTCTGTGGTGGTTAAAAAATTCTACCTTGCACTCTTTGTCCTTTGCAATCTTTCCACAACTTTCAAGAAAGTTATAATCCCACTTACAATGCGCCCATCAACATGTACCTCACTAGACCCTTAAAGCAGCTTGAGAGACCTCAACATTTCCTCAGTAAAAAGACCTCAAGTTTCAATAACCTTAGCTACTCTGAAAGACAAAAAGTACTCTCCCTCTCCTTCACCTAAATAGAATCAGTAGTAAAGAGAATGTCCATTCAAGAGACCAAAGCCATACTGTCACATACACCTCAAATGTATCCTCCATTTCTGGACAATCAAATGTATCCCCCATTTCTGGAATAGGCTGAGCATCCTTTAAATCCAGTCTAAATGACTGAATGTATAATCACAAATTTTCACTGGGGATGTGTAGGAAAAATCTACTTAATGGGGAACCTTCTCCTGTTTAGTCTCTTGCCAGTATTGAGTGATGCGTCTGAGCTTCTTGATAGCATCCTTGGATATAAGCTTAGTAAGAAATGATGAACTTATAAAGAAAGAAAGAAAGAAAGAAAGTGTAGTAATGACCATCAGGATCTGGGATGCTACATACATGCATGCATACATTTGCACACATGCGCGCACACACACACACACACACACACACACACACACACACACACACACACACACACACACAAATCCCACATATACTCAGAAAGAACCACTTCCATACACTGTCTCACTGCACCAATAAACACAAAGGCAGACAGACGGATATACCGTCATGCACTCACATATACATCAAGGAGTCTCTGCATAGTTAGCTACCTGGCTCTCCCCAAGAGCAGTTGTTTCTCCTTTCAGCAAGAAGCCAAAGTGTCCAGAGGTTCTTTTTTACAGTGGTAGTGACAACAATATGATATGCAAGGCAGTCTTGGGTTCAATCCCTAGATAAGGGTCAATGTGTCCTTTCCTGTGTAGTTGTTAATACAATACTAGGTTAATGGTTTGTTTTGCAATGGATGTTTGTATATGCCAAAATTCACCATCATTGTGGCCTCCTAGTTGAAAGGTCTACAGAGGTACCTAACTGTCGAGAGTCTCCTTGTTGGTCCAATGGCAGTGACAACCACATGGATTGTGGAAGGGGGACCTTCATTCAATTCCCTGAGAGTGGTTAGTATTTTCCTTTCCTGTTCACTTGTACTCATTAAAAGAATACTACACTTTGGATTCTGTCAGTTTAACTTCTCTAAATGCTTAGTTTTTTTTTACATGCCTTGATGGGAATGGACCCTATTCCTAAGTCAGAGCTTGAGTAAGGTTCATGAAATCAGTATTGTTTCAGTCTTTGATGTTAGCCATGAGTGTTCTTCTCAGCACTTGCAATTTGCCCAAAATTGCCTCCTTCTGTAGTTCATATGGTGTTGCATGTATTGGTAGCATATTTAAGTACAAGTGTAAATTCTTTTTTATTATTCTTGTTGCTCGTACTAGTATTATAACTGTCTGGGTGCCTTTCTTCCACATTTCTCTAATTTCTGCTTGCAAATCCAAGTATTTTATGACTTTGTGTCTCTCTCCATACATAAAACACATTAATCTCTGGGTGTAGCAGTTTCAGTTCTCAATGCTATGTATGTCGTTTTTTAAACTACTATAAGTGTTTTTCCTGCATTTCTATTTTTAACTGTTGGTAACGAGTGATCCCATGTGATAAAACATCATCATTCTTTAGAATGCTTTGTGGTTCATGTTTCCAGTGCTTCTCAGATTCTTCTGTGTTGCAATGTTTGTGTAATACCCAATGGAACAATCTTGCCACATTATTGCGTCTTTCAGTGTACCCTCTGCCATGATTGTATCACACATAGAACCTGCATTTGTCTGTTTCTCCCACCTTTTCAATGGATTTTGTGAACTAACATGTAGATAGTCCACTATCCTGAGCCGCCATTATTAGCCTTTCATATTTAGGTTTTAAATCACCCCCTCTTAGCTATTCCTGTGTCAAATCTTTTTTTTTTTTTAACAAGAAACATCTTTGTTAAATTATCACTTATGACATAGCCAATCATACATTTATATAAATAAAACAAACCATATTGACATAATCTTAGTCGTTGCATGTGTCAAAATTTGGTCAAAATGTTGGTCAACATGAGGTTGTTCCAGAAGATCTCTAAACTTTTCACTATATTTGTGGACTTTCTAATTTGCTTTCATCTCATCCGACCCTTTTCTTTATATTCTTTCATTTGTTTTGGGGTACTTTCAGTTGTCTGATTTTGCCTGTTTCTGGCTTGATTCCCATTCCTGATTTTTTTTCCAAACATGTTTCTGTTAATATGTCATCTTAGACCTCTTCTCCTCATGCTTTAAAACTTTCATCGTGTTTGGAACTGATGAGGTCGGTGAGAACGTATGTAGTCCCACAACTGCAGCTCTATACATTACATGTAGTCAGATTTAAGAAGGCCCATACCTCCGTCAGAATGAGGGGAGTATAATCTTACTATGCACTGCTTTTATATATCATGTTCTATGCATGAGGCATTTTTCTTGTTTTCTTGTCTAACTAGTTTGATGCTTTTTTTGTGGACAGTCAGTCACACCAAAGGTGAACAAGAAAAGCAAACTGATTTATAGCTTAGATTTTATTCTTCGATGTCAAAGCAGTTTTCAGTATTAGCATAAGTCTTCTGAAGTATTCCTTCTTGAGCTTTGTGGATATGGATTTGGAGACATCTGATGAACAGATTAAGCAATGGTGACAGGGAGGATTGTACAACACACAAGGGAGGGCAATAAAACAAAAGCGAGAGGGACATGTTAATGCAGGGTATCATCAGGTATATCCAAACAGCAAAAGCATGTCTTCAGCATTCCAAATACATGTTACACAATGACCCAGGATTGTGATAATACATAACTGTATCCATGGTCTGTCAGAATCTGTAGACTTTGGGTGGATGTCATGATCCAGGACTCAAGGGCATATCTAACATCACCAATAAGATGCTCATGGGGGAAAGGCACCCCTCACAAGCTGTTGATAAAGGTCACATTTTTGCCATATGAAGGAGAAACAGTAACTGCCTTAGTGACCAACAGACACAGCAGATGAAACCCTGTGCATTACATACCACCTGGCAGCTGATAGAGTGATACGCCCTTATGCATTGCACACTACCTGGCAGTTGATAGAGTGATACCTTTTTTGATTCACATATTTTCTTCCCAAGTCACCAGGTATGAGCTTTATTTCAATGTGGGTGCAGTCTATAGCCCCCAGCACCTTAGAGAAATGAGTTATATTATAGAAACCTCATATGGTGCTCACTCTCTCCTCTGTGGTATGAGGCTAACCACATATGCCCACCCACATGCTGCAGCATGACATTGAGAAGGTGTTAGTGTATTTTATTTATTTATTTATTTATTTACTGTATTTATTCTCAAGACAGATGCCTGCGATACCCCCATTCTGTTCCCCATTGGTCAAAGAAAGATCCCTGCAGCTACTATACGTGAAGCCACATCATACATTTCTAGTCACCAGGGTAGGCAATTCATGACTCCCATGGGCCCGCAAATAAGTTTGACACATGTCTACCAGCTCCTGTATGGTATTCTATTGACACAGTACCAGTTTACAATGGTGAAGACCATGAAATATTAAAGAGTAGCCTGGTGACATGATGCCTCCAAGGGTGGCTCATAGTGGCAATCATAGCCTGTTGCATATACATGCTCACTAATGCTGTGGCAAGGCCTAGCATATTTCTATGGGTCTCCTGGATTTTGTTGTAGTCATTATCATTGCTGTTCATGCATCCCATTGTGCTCTTTATATATTTTCTGAATCACTTTTGTCATCTTGTTTTATCTCATTTGCATACATGGAGCCTCTCATCCTAATATTGTTGCTCATTACCATCTCATTCCACTGCCATTAGCATATACTTCAAGCAGTAATGCTGCTTGGTCTCCACCACTCTCACTGAATGCATCTATGAATTGCACACACCTTGTGCATTACCACTCATCCCACCATTGCCAGCTATACTCAGGTGAATGTTTTTGAATATCTGGGCATTTGTTGCATCTTGAATGGTTTTATCTTTGGCATTTAGAAGCTTTTCTTACTCTGTTGTTATAAGAATATAATTTATGACAGAATAATCACCAATGGAGAAATCAAGGTCTCAGTTATGTTAGGTGCCAAAAGAAAGAGTGGGTCTTGTGTGTATGTGCATATTCTATGAAAGTGTAAGACAAGTTGCAGAAATGTCTTACTAGGGTCATAAACAAAAAGCAATCTCATTATTTGAGGCAGTAACACCTATAATATCAAAAAAACTTACCCAACCTAATTTCCAATTTGTCATTCCTCCAATGTCTGTGGGAATCAATTAGCTTGTGCATGTTCAGATCAGTTAAGCAACAATGCTAACAAGTGAGACTCAAGTTATTAAAACTACAAGTAGTCCAATTCCATACGTTGCCCTTATATGGGACCTCAGCTTTCTACTGTCCCCCATTTTCTGAATTCCTATACACCCTTTTTTATACTTTCATGAAGATTACAGATGTCCACATACGTGGGCACAATAGCTGTGCAACAGCAAAGATTGCATGGTTATATGGACCGCTTTGTACTATCCTGCTGAGGAACATGCTGCTATCAGCAGCATAATGTCTACATTATACACTACTTTTATTTTGAAATGCAGTACATTGTGAAGTCACATTTTCACGTATCATGATGTGTACACAAAGAGGCATGCAGCCTCTCTATGAAAGTGATTTTATACATGTGTGTGTGTATATGTCTGCTTGCATATTTCCTACACTGCTTATTTAGCTGCCTCAGAGTGGAGCTACCTGCATGAAACAGCTGCCTGTCTTACTTTAGATTGTAATTAGAGCTTAAGTCACAGGCAGTGCTGCCAAGCTGTGCAAGGTTATGCAGATGTACAACACATCTCTATGCATCCCCGGATACATTTTCATCACTTCATTTTCATTTCTAACACCAAACAATTTGCCTTTTCTTTTCAGTGTTTCACAGATGAAATTGCCAGACTACACAAAGTCTTTCATGTGTGTGAGTAGACTTGTTTGCTTTCCAAAAATGTAAGCTTTTACCAAAATCTCCTACAAAAACACCATAACAACCCTCAAAAGTTCTGGGCAGGCAACTACTTTGTCCAGGTCATTCCACCACCCCAACCCCAGCTAACTACACCCATAGTTCCCCAGAGACCATAGCTAGCGCCTTTAATAACTTTTTCACTGAAACAATCCAATCCCTAGCAAATCAACTAACCCCCTCTAACTTAAACCACACGCCTAATCTACCCAATAATCACCCCAAATTTAGCTTCCCACCAATATCCACTAGTTTAATCAAAACACTTCTAAAAAAACTAAAACCTACCACCCTCGCTGCTGACCTCCTCCCTGCAGAGTACCTACAAATAGCTGCAGATGCCATTGCATATCCCATATCTATTCTCATCAGCAGAACCTTATCTGAAAATGCTATCCCCTCCCTCTGGAAAATATCTCACGTCATCCCACTCCATAAAGGTGGCAGCTCCTCAGACATATCCAACTATAGACCCATTGCCATTCTTTCCCCACTAGCCAAAATAATAGAGAAATGCATACAAAAGCAACTAATGCAATACCTTACACAGAATAACTTACTATCCAACTCCCAACATGGTTTCAGGCCATACCACAGCAACACCTCAACCCTCCTTTCCTTTACTACTGCCATAAACCAAAACAGGAATGACAACAGGCTAACTACTGCCTTTTCTTTTTTTCTTTTTTTTCTTGACCTATCAAAAGCCTTTGACATGGTCAACCATGAACTTCTCATTCTTTCACTAAAATCTATTTCCCTCAACAAGCCTGCTATCCAGTGGTTCCAGTCCTACCTGACTGGTAAACAACAGGTAGTACTATGGCAGGGCAAACACTCCAGCCAGCTGCCTCTCACACTTGGTGTCCCTCAAGGGTCCATACTAGGTCCACTACTCTTCTCTGTTTTTATCAACAGCCTTCACACTGCTATCCCTAAAGCTACCTGCATTCAATATGCAGATGATTCCACTCTGATCTGCTCAGCCACCTCCCCATCCAAACTGCAAACCTTAACCCAAAATACATTTAACACTATCAAGAACTGGTTCACCAACCAACACCTACTTCTGAACCCAATAAAACTAAACTCTACTCTTCTCCCCCACTAGTAGATCTACCACACATTCATTCTCTGTCACATCTAATAATGGTCCAAGATCATCACACCAAACTGCTAGGGGTTATCATAGACAATAATCTCAAATTTGACCTACAGGTCAACAAAACCATACAGACAATCAAAAAGAAGCTTGGATCACTGTATAGAAACAAGACATTTTTAACCCCACTGGCTAGGACTGCAATCGCCCGATCACACCTACTCTGTACTCTTTTATATGCCTCGCCTGTACTCTCAAACCTCAACAAATTTGAACTAGGTAAGCTGTCCCATAGCTACAGTCATATTGTCAGATTCACCACTGGCTCCACCTATAGAAATCACCACTGCCAGAACCTTAAACAACTAGAGTGGCTAGAACTGCCCAGCTTAATTCAATTCAATCAACCCTTAATAGTGCACAACATTTTGTACCACCCTGAGGATACCCCCTCACTTAAAAATATTATTAAGCCATATAGCAACCTAAGATCCCTACGGTCAGCCAATAAACTACTGGTCCCAAACCCACAAAACTAATAACTCTGCTGGTGAATCCCTGTTTGCCAACTTCGTTGGCAAAACCTGGAATTCATTGCCAAACTATATAACCCTACAATCCTCCAAGAGTCTCTTAAAAAAAAAAACCTCAGACAGTTTCTCAAAATGAATTGGCTATGCCCTTGTACTAACCCTGATTAGGTTAGAAACTAAAAGCATATTCTGTAATTATCATAACTTGTAACTACGTCATTAAGCTCTGCTTCCAATCTGATGTCTCTTACTTTTAATTGTCTGTCCATGTGAATTGTGAGTCCCTACTAGGGAACACTACTAAGCCATTGTATATAGTCACTTTGTTTTTATAATTGTTTGCTAACTTCTGTGTAATTTATGTAAGTTTGTCTATGTGGAGCTTTTCTCCCCAGGCCGACGCTGAAAATGGACATGTATCCAGTTGGATTATCCCGGTAAACAAATGTAAAATAAATAAATAAATAAATAATATCAAAACTTTTCTCTCAACTAAGACCCTTTTCCCTTTTTAATCTTCTATTTACAACTACAAAAGTATTTGATTTTAATATTTGCATTATCCTAATGTAGGCCAAATTTCTACACACGTAGTTAATTTATACTTAAAGTAAGGATTTTTATCATGTTCTCTTTTAAATTTTTTTCTTTCTGTTCTCTAACAGGACCCAGGTCATTAACCATTCCTGTTTACTTAAAGAATAACTTGCCTAAAGAACAGACTGCCTCATCTCTCCTTTCTCAGACGAACTAGAACATCCTGCTTGACTTTAGGTTTTAGTCCTAAGCCTTTTTTTACTCATTAAATCCAAAAAGTGATTGCTAGATCTTTTTGCATCAGACAATCTATTAAATTAGTCTGCAGTTTAAAGGAAATAGCACTGGTAACTTTTCTCAAGCACTATTCTTGGCCACCTCACAAATTCCGCTTCATTGCTGGTTTAGTGTATGTCAGTACATAACCACTAACAGTTTATAACAATCCGTTTTGAGGACTCTTCCCTTTCACATTACTCTATCTTTCAATTCTTCCATAACTCAAATACTTACTAGTCTTTTTTTTTTTCATTCTGTTTTAGTTCTGTTCTTTTCTGTGTATATTAAAATACAATTGTGTATTTGCAGTTCGAGGATATTTTGTGATTAAACTGATGTCTATTTTAAATGCAGATTCTACAATTAGACACAGCTCAACATACTGTTCTACTATTTTAAATGTAATACCATAAGTAAATTATGTCTAATTTCAAGTGCAAACTGTATATGTGATTGAATCAACACGTATGCTATATTTTTTTCTGTGCTCTTGCATTTAGCCAAGGTCAACAACAGAAAGGGCCTTCAGATTAGACAGTTTACCAGGTAACATATGAAATATAAATAAATAAATTTTAAAAAGTGCTAGAATAGGTGTTTGAAAAGTAAATGTGTGAGGATCATCACTTCTTATCCATCTACCCAGCCATATTTGAACTGTCCCCAAATGAAACAAAATTAATCTATTGTCAAAATGAAGAAATCTGGTAAAAGACAATATCCATACAGCTTCTCAGTAAAGGGTCAGCCTTAGCATATTACATATTCTGGAAATTATAATTGTCACTAATATTAACACACAATGTGATCAGTATTTTGAAAACAATCACTGCCTTGGGTAAACTTGTGTAACTCTAGCAAACTAATATGTGAATGAAGTATTATAAGCTAGTTAAAATATATTGTTTTAATTGCTATATTAAGCCAACCATAGAATGGTAAAACTATGTATTATTACATATGCCCTTGTTGCATTATTGGAGTAAGAGGGGCATTGTTTTATTTCATCATTTGTTGTTCCACATGATGGATCCTTATATGTACTGCCTTTTCTTTTTTTCTTTTTTTTTCTCCTTTTTGCTTGTCCTCCAGCTGACCATCACCTGCTTGGTTACACCCTTTTACTTTGAATGTCACCAGTCCTAACCCTCAGGGCTAGGACCATACTAAAGGCAGGTTGGGAAAGGGAAGTAGTGTGCAGCCCTTGGCTGCATCACATACACTGCATATATTCTGCATGCCAAGGAATTATTTCATTATGCTCCAAGTGGGTGGAGAAACCACTGTCATGCACATCTCCTCATTAAACGTCTGCTGGCTCTACCTATCGATGATGACATGCCAACGGCAGTCTACTGCAGAATTATAGCGCTGTCCCCATCTTCAGGACTGTGTCATATCACAAGCAGAAACCCTGCCCTCCCAGTGTGGGTGAGATGGCAAAGCCGATCCTTCCTACCCCCCCCCCCCCACATGGCTTCTCTAGCAGCTGAGGTACTGGCTGAACTTGGATCATCTGGGTTGGAGTCAGGGCTACATCCCTCTACATCACATAGCTGAAACCATATTCTCTGCCTTTTCCTTTGTTAATGAGTATTTGTAAAACAAGTACAACTAAGGTTTTGCAAGTTCTTGATACCCTATAGAGCATTTCAACTATTTTACACTAATCAAAAGGAACCAGTTATTTAAAAAGTTGTTTACTGAAAATGCTAAAACTGAAAAATAAATCAGTTAGTATAGATTTCTGTGGGCCAATGGGACTTTTGATTTATAACTTTCAAGGACAATAATGTCAAAAACTTAGAAATCAGCTCTCGGTGTTGGAAATGCATACCTCCCCCATTTATGGTTGTCTGTCCTTTTTCCACTCATACTGCCATGCTTAGTTGAGTGTGATAACATTGAAAAAACATCTCATCCAGGACAATCCATAAGCCCATCAACTTGTATTTTAATTTATGTTGCCTTCCTGTAGTTGTGATGTAATTTGTTTCCTTTATGATGTATGGGGTGGCAATGAGAATGTTGCATAATCTGCCTTTGTAGTAGTAACTCAGACTGGTTACAACATCTCTGTGTTCAGAGGTCTCAATAATAGAAGGTATATCTCTTCCATCCTCTAAGAAAAACAGTCTTAGCATTCATAGTTTGCCAGCTATGCCCGTCACTGATTTGGTAGCCTGCTTCTGAACCCTTTCTTAAGAAAAAAATACCAGGACTTGGTCCTATAGCACAGCAGAATAAAACTCTGAATGAGTGCCAGATGACCAGTGTTCAATTAGCAGCATGGGCGATGGAGGAACTGGGAAGAGAAGGATAGCAGTGTGCAGCCAATACCAATTCACCTATCCTGACCAGAGGGAGGCAGCCTTGTTCAATAGGATTGAAGACCCTGGTGAGCCCCACACTGTAAGCAGTATGTTACTCGGTTGAGAGGATGGGCTTGTGAGGAAAACTGCATACAGCTCCTGAAAGTAGCTTACAAGCCTGTTATAGGCATTGGCTAGCACATAATGTAAAAATACTCCCTATTAGCAGTATGGTGCTGCATCAGAGTTCTCAACTCCTTACCATCCCCAGATGTGTGTTGGGTTGGGTAGAGCCTGGAGAAGCTAAGGCTGGTCTGGCGGGCCCATTAAATGGGGAAGGAAGCTGGTAGCAGCTGACGATCAGCTACAGGGAGACCAAAAGGAAGGCACAAATCCCAGAAGTGTGAAAAGGACTCCAGGTGTGACTTTGCAAATACTAGGTCCATCTATCATTGTTTCCTCTATTGAGGAGGTGAATCATCTAGCAACAACACTAACTAGGGCAGTCACTGCCTTTTACTTACCATTGCTAAACCCACATCCATTCCTCAGAAACGTGTCCACTGCAGCAGTAAAATGCAGGCAAAAATAAATGCTGTTGGATTTGTACAGAATTATTGCCATCCTCCATTTTAGTGACCAATAGCTAATAACAGTCACACCATCTGAAAGTGCCATGCTACTAAAGACTGTCAATAGACTTAATACTCCACCTTTCAGCATGGTCCCTTGAATCATACCCTACGTCTGATTTCCAGTTCATCTGAAACTAATAGAGCTGAACCTACTAGTTTGTACATCCTATTACTCAGGATTCAGAATCAAGTGCTTTTTGAAAATCTATGCAGGTTTTGTTAAAATGAGTCTAGGATTACTCAGTCAACAGAAGTAAACAATTAAACTCTGTTCTGATAGATCATATCCCCAAGAGGGATATGTACACAGTGGTGGCAATATCAAATGGCATGGCCTATAGTTCTTTGTAATGATTCTTGTGTTGGAATTAATCTCTCCTTCCCATTCATGGTCAACAAACAGCGCCACAACAACACTACATTACAACAGAACCAATATACTCGGATAGTAAAATATTGGCTTAAGCCTCCTAGACATCCTACTAGCTTAGCTCAACAAGGTAGCATAAATACTAACATCACACCCACATCCATACCCAAACCTGCTTTTACTGGGAGGGACCTGTACTCCAAGCCCATACAATTAAGTTCCTATAAGCCTGAAGCACATCCCAGAATTATCTTAGTCATTGTTGACTCCATAGAAGGACACAAAGATACAACAATTAACCAGGCTGGAAAAGGATAGGGTGGCAGACACTTCTCTGGTGCAAGAATTAAGGATGTCACTACTGCCCTTAGGTCTCCGCACCACCCCAGATACAATTACAACCTTATAGCTGCCCATGTTGGGGGGGGTGAATAAGCTTAGGCACTCCATCCTGGGAGTGATGAGGAATATTGTGAGCTCTGTCCACATTTCTTCAGAGAGGGTAAGGCCCTGACATTGAGCGGCATTCTATCATCACCAAGAATGATGCTTAAATTCAAGGATAAAATAATTGGCTAATAAATCTGCGGTCATTCTAGGAGGAATCAAGCAAGTGTGTGCATGGGATGAAATGGTTAACAGACCCACTTGCTTTGTCAGGGATGGCCTTAAGCGTTTACCCCTTGGTTTTCACATACTGGCTAAAATTTTTGCTAGCCCATCATAGTTTTTTTACACAGAGTTCAAATGATGGACATCCCAACATAATAAGCACTTAACTGGGTAATATCAAGAAAGTAATACTGAATGCTAGAAGCTTAAACAATAAAATCCCTGAATTTGAGGTCTGTAACTACAGAAACATGGCTCTATTCTATAAACGGCACTCCATGCATGTCAGGGTACAATGTCTATCATACATTCAGATCCTCCAACAACTGTAGGGAAGAATTTGTAATTATTTGTAATCCCATTTACTTACAACAGAATTTGCATGATACAAATCTGGAAGTGTCTAAAGTCCTATTTACACTCAATAATATTATTATCACATAGCCAGCAATAGATCTCCATCTATGACCAATTCACTGCATGCCAAATACCTTAAAGGTTAGAAAAGTTAATAACTGAGCCAAATGCCTTTCTTATAGACGACTTTAACTATCCACACTTAAACTAGCAAGCATTTATAACCAGCAACAAATATAGCAAGAGATTTCTGGACATGATTATTGCCAATACACTTGATCACGTTGGTACCATACACATCAAATGTGCTAATTTTCTTGATCTTGTCCTCACAAACATTTCTCCCAATTGTACAACATTAGTAATTACCCCCTTCTTAGTCAAATCTGACCATCTTGCTGTGATCTTCTATATGAAAGCCGACTTTGACAAGTTTTTGTCTTACCTAATAATTCCTACATTCAGGGATTACTCCAAAACAGGTAATTTACTGATTTCGGATCCTACTGATAATCACAAATGGCACAGCACTCCAGCAAACTTCTTTTTGATGCTGCTGCTGGCTACGACCCTGACTTTGGCACCCTATTTGATAACTGTATCGATGTATCTATACCAACCTAGTGTAAGCATAATTGCACATGTAAAACTAAACCCATGTGGGGGAGCTACCACATTTCAAATTCTGTAATAAAAAGTAAAAGCTCCTGGCCATCACTAACAGATGTCCACATCATCTATATAAGAATGATTTAAAACTGGCGAGTGTTCCAAACTTACCATTAGGAAATGTAAGGACAACTATAGAGTTTCAATTAATTTAATATATAACCATGAGGCTTTCTTTAAGTATATTACGAAGCTTAGAAGTAACCATGAATTCTGTACTAAACTTATCTCCAGTGGTAATGGTACCTCTTTCTCAGACCCCAAGAACATTGTTATAATACTTGTGGACATTTTTTTCTTTCAATTTGCATCCACCTTCCTCTCTGCCCCCGATTCATCTTCACAGTTCCCCACATTCCTCCTTGCAGACTCCTTTTGGCATTCCCAGAATTAAAAATACTACTTCTATGGGTCCTCACAGTATTCTTGAACAGCCACTGAGAAGCATAAAGTCCAACCTAGCAAACTCCCTCCATCAGCTCTTCAACTATAGTCTCTCTAATGGATATGTCCTTGAGGTGTAGAGAATAGCAGTTATTTTTGCCTTTGCGTAATGGCAGTGCCTCTAGTGTCCCTGGAAATTACAGGCCCATTAGTCTCACTATATTTATTTGCAAGAATATAGAATACATTATAGATGAAATAATAAGCAATGATATAGGTGACCTTATATTCCTGGTTGCAAAGCAGTTCCGGTTTGTAAAAGCAGATCACACCTGCCCACCCTGGTTGATTTCTTTGAAAGGGTTACTGAGGTATACAGTCCACACTGCTTATCAGGACCATGCCAAGGCCTTTAACAGTACCTCCCCATGTTGCTATACTGGGATTATTGGCAAATTCTACCAATTCATAGTTCACTGGATTAAAAAATAACAATCTGACAGAACCCACAACATTAAGGCTGAGGTATTTGATATAGACAGAAAAATGTCAGCAGTGATGTCCGAAGGGCTTTTTCCTGGGTCACCTCCTCTTGGTATATATTCCTGTGACATAAAAGCCGAAGAGACTATGGTTAACCAAGTTTGGTGATGCTTGCAAACTGGAGTGGTTATCAAATCCATTCTGATACTAAAATGCTCCAGCAAGGACTAGACCAAACAAATATTTGGTATTTTAATCTCGGGCTTACTCTCAAAAATGCAGCATAGCTTTCTTTGGTAAATCTAGCATCCTTACTCCTTACTGATTACCATATAGATAGCACTCCACTTTAACTGGACACACTCATCAAGGACTTGAGTATCTATGTTGATGACAGACTTCGGTCTGCTGATTACAAAATCCTTCTACTTTTTGGTATCTTTTCAAAGTCCAGAGAAATTATTGTCCCACTTTATTCATCCCTTAGTAGGTCCATTATTGAATATAATGCACACTTCAACATATACCTTACTAAGAATTGAAGCCAGCTTGAGAAACTTCAATGTAACCTCCACAAAAATTCAAGTACCTCTAGCTCCTTTTGTAGACTAAAAAACATCATTTCCTCTACTCAGTGCAATATAGATCATGATAGGGTAATCTCTGCTTAGGTCTCCACACTATGAAATACTACCTAGCACTCTTTGAAGTCCTTCACCTAAAAATAACCAATGGTAAAGCAAACACCCACTCTAGAGACCTAAACCTATATCACCACATGAACATCATCAGATGGGGAGACACATACCTAACTCAACATATGCCTAAACCTATATTACCACACCAACATCATCAGATGGGGTGACACATACCTAACCCAACATATACCTAAACCTATACTACCCCATCAACATCATCAGATGAGGTGAGTTATACCTAACTCAGCATATACCTAAACCTATACTACCACATCAACATCTTCAGATGGGGTGACACATACCAAACCCAACATAGACCTAAAGCTATACCAACACATCAGCATCATCAAATGGGGTGACACATAAACCCAACATATACCTAAACCTATCTTAACACATCAACATCATCAGATGGGGTGATAAATACCTAACCCAACATAGACCTAAACCTATACTAACATATCAACATCATCAGATGGCGTGAGACAAACTTAACCCAGCATATACCTAAATCTATACTACCACATCACCATTATCAGATGAGGTGACACACACCTAACCCTGACATTTCTGGAATAGGTTGCCTTCATCTACCAAGCAGAATACTTCCCAAGCAACCTTTAAAACAAATCTGGATGACTGGATAGGTGTTCACAAATTTTCACCATAAATATACAGAGAAGTTTTTTTTATGGGGGGCATTATTAGCCTACTACCATTATTTGGTGACTTGGTCATGCTTTTCAATGATCTCCTGGTCTGTAAGCTTAATTAGAACATACAAGCCTATACTAGCCTCTTACATTCACAGAATATTCCCCCCAGATAGAGAAATAAATTAATTTACCAGGGTTCACATTAGTTTGTCCATTCGAAACTCGGCATAGTAAATCATTAGACCCTTGTGGTGTTATGGCTTTCATGGATAAATGTGATAACATCTACTAGTATTGTCTCAGTGGAGGCCTCCCCCATACTATTAATGTAGAATGTTTTTACCATTGATCTTTGAGGGCCTCTCTGAAGTTCCTAGTAGAAAAAAATAAGAAACGTGATCAGTTTGATAAATGCTAGGACAACAAAATTCAACCCTTAAATATAACCAAAACAAAAAGCACTTTGAAAGACAGCAATTCTCTTGTTAAGATATACTTTCAATAATACAGGTGTTTGTTTCTGTGCAATGGTTTGTGGTGTGTGTAAGATAAAAAGTAAATTGTGTTTTTCCTTTCTGAAGTTTTAATTCCTCATTGGGTTTGTACATCATCACTGTACATCTGGACATGGTAGATAAGAAAGTTAAGCAACAAATTTCAGTATGCCTGCTGTGACATGGGTCTCTGATATAGTGAGGCTGTGATTTTTTGCTTTACAGCTTTATACTTCTCAATCCTACAATCACAAATACATTGAAAATTGTTGAAATCCTCATACCATGGTGTAGAGAGATAAAGTCTTAACTACAGCCCAGTTTTCATTAGCAGCTTGGGTGTCTGAAGCACAGCAGGGGAAGGATGAGCATGCCTATCCTAAAGGGCAGGGCATGTATCTCCATGATGGAAGGATGGGCATACCTATCCTGGGGGGCAGGGCAAGTATCTCCATAATGGAAGGATGGGCATGACTATCCTGGAAGGCATGGCATGTATCTCCATCATCCTTATGTTAGATCCATCTGGAGCCTGGGGACATGTAAGGGGGCATGTCATAAGAGGGAAAATGTTGTAACATTGGCTAACTGCCTGCTAAGGTAGGATGATACACCACATCAAACATTTCAGACGTGCTGGGAGAAATTGGGGAGATGTGATGTAAGCAAAAATATCCCTTTGTAGAAAATGATTGTTGCACTGGGGTTGCCCCCAACATGGGTCAGGGTAAGTACATGGATGTATAGCAGAGACCTAGATCCAGTGGATAAAGAAGTGACACTAGTGGCATCAGATAGTCAGCTGTGAGAAAAATGCCACAAAAAATGAGAACTGTTAATACAGTCTTTCTTTCTAGGCAGTCACAGTTAACTCTTTTACTAGCAGTTATTTTGTAGTATTTATTTTGCTGTCTTGAAGCCTTCAGTCATCTCCTCTAGCGCTCTGCTTTCTAAAAGCTAGGTAATCAAACATATAGATTATGTAGATCTGTGTACCAATAAATCCCTGAATATTTCTGCCATTGCATCCCTGCAGATAGTGTGTTACTAGAGGAAATTAGTACCTATCAAATACATTTTTATTCTGGTCCACGGTGTCTGGTACCAGCCTAACTTTAAGACCCCTCTTCTCAGTTTAAACTAATGAGTTTTGCATTTATGAATCTAACATTCAATATATGAGTGGTGGTATTGATAACCGAATTTATTTATATGGTTGGTAAATTGATCAATAGACTTTGTTTTGCTTGTTTGTTTGTCCCAAGGACAGTTTTTAGCCACAACCTGGTAGATGCAATCAAACAAACTGAATACAGAGAAGCATTAATTAATTCCATAAAAAAGTAACTTAATATCATTTTAACAAGGACAGCTGGGCAATGATAGAACAGACTTAAGGGCATTTGCAAAATCCTAAGAGCAATGAAAGGCATTGAAGCTTTATGAGGATACAGCAGTTCCTTCACTCTGTCTTGTGAGAAATGTACACTGGGGCCACATTCGGGACATTGGCTTATTGATCAGAAGTGGGGCCACATTCAGGATTTTGGCTCATTGATCAGAAGTGGGACCACATTCAGGGCATTGGTTCATTGATCAGACATGGGACCACATTTAGGACATTGGCTCATTGATCAGAAGTGGGGCCACATTCAGGACATTGGTTCATTGATCAGAAGTGGGTCCACATTCAGGACATTGGCTCATTGATCAGAAGATCAGAATGTCTTGAGTAGGGATTCTATGTTGTCTAAGTGGCAAGTGAGGCTGTGCCATATGCCTCCATGGAAGTTGAAGCCTCTTTGGGTATCACTAAATCGTTAAGTAGAACTGTTACTAATATGTGTTTTATATGAAGTTCAAGACTTGATAATGAACACAATGGCTCGATGAAACTGTACTATAATTTGCAAAAGCTGAAAAAGCTCTACAAGTCTGGGTAAGCATACTTGTTTTACTTTACCATCCGGAGCAAAAAAGGCTTGTTTTGATGTTGATTTGATGTCGATAGCTTTCATTTCATGTACATGTAAGTGTTGCACCATAACAGCCTATGGATGCAGAAGTATAGTTAGATAACACTGCATTGGGCAGTAGCATTTGTTTCAAGGCCAGTGTTGTGATGGATTTGTCATATGATGTACCCACTCTACCTGCATGCCTTGAACATGTAAATAATTCCGTAGACGTCAAGGGTCCAAGAATCCATAAGGGCAAGAGATATAAAAAGTGTAAACTAACTTGGTACAGAGCTAAAGACTAAAGTACTTTTGCTTTATCAGTGCAAATAAGCTTGAGAAAAGAAGAAATAAAATGCATTGGGAGAACCAGCACACAGATACAGAAGGACATTTGTTGTATAAATGAGTTAGGATAAGAAATACGGTCCTATAAATGAATTTAGTAAAAACTGCTAGAACCTTGGCATATGTGGCTTCCTCTACAGAATGTTTAAGGAATTACACAGTTTAGATTCTAGCTTTGTTGTGTTTTTCCTGCAGTTTTTACTGAATGGTTTGTCTCTGTGACCTTTTCATTCTTTGCTTTGGATAAATACATTTAATACTGCATTGCACTAATGTATTATACAAAGGTGAATAAAATCATTGTCTGATAGATACTTGTGGTTTTATGCAGCAGCCATAGCATTAATGCCTACATGGTTTACTTTCATCTGCGTAACTGGTGTGCATGGATCTGTGAGTGTAAGATGGTGTCCAGATGCACGCATGTTGTCTTCAGTACTGTGAAGTATTGTAGCTCTTTGGTTATATTCCATAATACTCAGGCCAGATCATGTAACAGGGCCTGTGCAACTATATGGTTTATGAAATAAAATGTAAACTTCAACAATGGTGTAAGTAATTGATTGTGAGGAGTGGACGCGTCTTCTAAATGAAGTTACAGTATACAATGCAGCAGTAACCACAGAAATAAAGAAAAATCAGTTCACAAACTTTTTACTGTGAAGCATAGATAATAAACCTTAAAAGAAAGCAAAAGTTAACACGTGAAAGTCGTTAGAACTTATATCAAGTGTGCACATTTTAAATACATATAGCAAACCAAACCGAGGGAGATGGAACAACAAGGACAGAGGTAGTTACAACAAAAACCGGCGCAACATCTGCCTGCAGTGCTGCTAAAGAACTTAAAATAAGGAGCTAATGTGAACAGGCAACAACAAGGCACTGGATAAAAAATGCCCAATGAAAAAGAGGAATTATTAACAAAAGTCATGAAGTTATCCCATTATGTCATCATCTTTTAAGAGAACATGTAGAGTGATGTGTGCTTTTCTGAAGAGTTTCATTACTTAAGCAAGCTGATGATAGTGTATAAACCTGCATCTATAATGGCATATAATACCGTACAGAAATTAGATGTGAATCAAAGAGTTTGTGACATGTACCGTGGAGAAAATGAATGGGATGTGGCATTAAAGTCTAGCTATTTAACCACAGAAACAAGGAAATCACTCCACATAAATGTCATTATGGCAAGTTTCGAATAGTCACTGTCACTAGTTGCTTTATGTTCCTGAAGCAATACACAGTCACTCTGAACTGTATATAACATATGTTGCTTTATCACCCACCTAAAATTACTAAATGTTATTTAACATTGTAAAGGGTACACTGGCTACATGCCACAGCTAATGCCATAATTTTATTCAACATCCTCTTATTTAATTTAATATGTATGGAACATTGCTTATCAGTTATGTGACATTTGAGAATAAATCTGCCTCTGTTTGCTGAGTCAAAATGTAACACATATGTGAACTGCACCCAAGCTTTATAAAAAATGCAACAAGTAAACTAAAACATGCGATTTAATCTGCAATATGTGTGTTTTGCAGTGGTATGAGAAGATAGGTGAACTGATCTTACTCTGAGTACCATATACAAAACCATATGAAGTCTGTAGCTGCATTCTGCTTGGAAATACAGCATTTTTTTGCAGGATATCAAGTGTATAGCAGACATGTAAAGCTGTAATTATCCTGTTCTGTGATTACAATATCTATGAGTATTATTAATCCAAGAAAATAAAGACTATAAAAGAGGGATTAAAAATTGTATAAGGAGATAGCAAACCAAGAGCAGACAACAAGCAGGTAACTGTGAAACTCTGCTTAATTGCATCTGTGGTTTCTTTATGGAAAATATGTAAAACCAAATGTCTGTTTTAACCATCAGAAAAATAAGAGGAGAAGAACTACCCTAGAACGTATAGTGTAAAGACCTGCATATGTGTTTTCTGTGTTTATATTTCTCCTTGTTATACATTTTGAAAAATGTAGCCATATTAGCTCAGTAATTCTTTTAGTGAAGAGATAAAGAAAAAGTTTAGTTGCAGACAGATGTTCTTTCTTCCTTGTAAATCTATTTGTTCAAAAGGACTGATTAGTTTCTGTTTCTCATATTTCTCTATTTAACTGTTAATTGCACTGATTAACGCATTTTTTCAAAAGTAAAGTATTTTATTCACTTTTAAAAAGCATGTGACTGATTGTATATTTATTTATTAACTGACAAGTGGGTATTTATTGCTAAATGGAGGCAAGCTATTGGCATTCACCTCTAATTCACCAGTCTGCGTTACTGCACATTCGCATTTGTTTCAATAATTGTTTTGCTTGTTAACAAGAATTAAATAGTAGCTCGTAGTTTCCCAGTCAGATAGTCTAGAAGTGATGACAGTTAATTACCTGATACCAAGACAGAAGGCTGCAGTGTTGCAAAATATTACCAGCCTTTCTTGGAAACTAATATGTGAGAGTACAGTTAATGTACACAAGTGAGAACTGGCAGGCACCAAAACCCAGAGAGAGCAAATTGAAAAGGGTCTAGAAAGCTAGTGGGGTGCTCAGTGGACACCCTATTGAACATGGTCTAGGAAGCTAGTGGGGTGTTCAGTGAACAGCATATTATTGGTTATGGATGGAATAGATCCATACCTGGAGCAGCAGTGTATATTTCCTGTGTGCTTTTGAGACTAAGCTGCACTTATTGAATTGTTTACTGATTCATGCCTTTTTTATATTTTAATGTGTTTAGTACCAGTTGTGTGACCACAACCATGGTGGCTATCAGATTTGTGATGTAGATAATTTATTTGTGGACACCTGATAAGAACCAAAGACCATATACCATGCCCATTGTTCATCAGAGTGATGGCATTCACAATGGTTGACAGAGGTAGCAGTCAAACTCCCATCAGGCTATCAACTAGGACTTTATGGTGATGGCAATGGTGGAATTCAAAACCCTATCTGTCTGTCATCAAATGAACTGACCTTCATAACTTGCACAAAAGTTACTTATAGTTTTCCATCATGGCCATCTGAAGTCCACTGATTAGGGTGCCCTTAACCTAATGCTGGGGGGGGGGCTAGCCGGAAAAAATCTACCTATCAACATTAGGAATGAACATATTCTACAAAAAGAGGTTAAATGGGTATCTTACTGATAACTACAAATGTCAGTGTTTCAGAGGTAAGAGCTGACCTCAGCTTGTTTGAAACATGTACATACTTCATAAAAACATAATGCTGTTATTCTTGCAAAGCTACTGAAATGTATATGCTTAAAATGTCCAAATCATACATTTATCTATAATCAGCAGTCTGTCCTGTCCTTAAACCGCAGTTATATTTTTTTCAATGTGCATTATTTTTTCATCTGTAGTTATTGTGTGATCAATTTCTGCTGTTTAATTGTTTAATTTTATGTGCCTTCCATCTATGGTCATGGATGAAAATGGTTTGAGGACCAGTTCACTTACCTAACAAATAAAAAATAAATTATAAAAGTTTTCATGATTCCCACAAAGTCTAGGAGAGTAACATATTTAAGAAAAAAGAGGTATAAGAACATAACAATATTCTTCTTTTGGCTTTTTCCCAGTTAGGGGTTGTCACAACGGATCACCTGTCTGCTCATGATTGGCAGTGGAGTTTTATGGTGTCAAGTTGGCAGCCCGGTGCCCAACCTTCCACAGAAGGCACACACATGTACACACTCACGACTAGGGCCAATTTAGAGTGTCCAATCCACCTACAGCATGCCTTTTTAGGATGTGGGGAGGAAACCAGAGCACCTGGAGGAAACCCACGCAATCACAGGGAAGACATGCAGACTCCGCACCGAAGGCACCCCAGCCGAGGATCAAACCGGAGAACCTCTTGGTGTGAGGCAGCAACGCTAACCGCTGCATCACCGTGGCCACCCATAAGAGCATAACAGTATAATCTGAAGAAATAAACTAAATGGATGAACTGTTTAGGACAATATGATGAAGTATTCTACAATGGCAGACATACAGATGGAATAGCTCCCTCTCCAAGGCATTAGGATGAAAAATTAAGGTGCAAATTCAGTAATGCATGTGACAGATATGAGGATATGAACCACTCATTAATCATTATCAGAAGGTTATCCAGTCAGCAAATATACTAGTTGACTGGTAGAACAAGCAGTCTTCATGTGCTGTCAGGTTCTACTCATGTGTGTCGAGTCACACTTAGCATGCCTAGAAATTAATAAGCATTCCTGACAGTTACTGTAGGTCAGGACTGCCCAGTGTTAAACAGTTACAGTACATGTCATCTGATCATGGATATTGGTATACCTTACATCAGAGTATGAATTACAAGTTAGCTGCTGTAAGCAATATATATATATGAACACAATATGTTAAAGTCAAGGGGTATGTTTAGGAAAAATCAGACTTTAAATAATTTGCTATGTGTGCATATCTCTCATTCTCTCTCTCTCTTTCTTTCTCTCTCTCTCTCTCTCTCTCTCTCACACACACACACACACACACACACACACACACACACACACACACACACACACACACACACACACACAGACCCTCACAAACACAACCACCCCCCACCCACACACACTTTGCATAGCTAAAATCAATATTAACAGTTTGTGCAACAGTAAACTGGATAGATTTAATAACTTATAATGTCCGTTCGATTCTCGGCTGGAGTGTGGGGAGTGCCTTCTGTGTGGAGTCTGCATGTCCTCCCCACAGTTGGGTGGGCGTTTGAAAGACAGGCGTAAATGGGCGTGCCTTCGTTGAAGGTTGAACATCGAGCTGGCACCTCGGTGTTCATGAAAATCTACTGCCAATCATTAGGGGACTGGAGTTCTGCTGTGGCGACCTCTAACCAGGAAAAGCCAAAAGACAACAACAATGTATTTGTACCTGTGCTAGCACTGTGTTTCCATATGTGAATTAACACTAAATGCCAAGCAGTTCCAAGGCACTGCATTCACTTTTAGATTGCCCCCTCCCCCCACTTACATCATCAGAGCTGTCTTGAGTGTTGCATTCAGCTGCTATAGTTAGCAGATATCCCGCCCTTAACCTGATATTGTAAGGAAACACTATTGACAACTAAGTTGAGAAGTAAAGATATATGTTTGGTCATATTTCATAATTCAAATGTAGTTAAATGCAGCTTAAATAAGGAACTGCAAAGGACCCCAAACAACAGTACTCATATTCACAACAGGAAAACATAGCAGATCTATTAAGGAAGAACATGGAATACTGCAACAATCTATGAGTCATAAAAGCAAAGCCCTCTGTTACCATTCTTTATTTCAGAGTTACACCCCAACTGACTCAGCTGTAACAGCATATGGAGTAATATACACTGGTGTCACCATTTCCAGGGCACTTAGACACAGAAAGCAATGTTGTCTGTCCCACCCCCATCTGGATAAGGAATGCCTGAAATCATACGGTATGCACTCAGCCACTCCCCATTCCTGAATTAAAGGACAACCGCGCCCTCAGACTCAAAAAACATATTAATTTCATCATGGTTTGATGTTTCCTACATTTTAATAGCACTCTGAGACTATTTTGAGCTTTTTAGATATTTTTAGATGCAATTTCTGACTCTGACCACATGGGGTCTGGCATATTGAAAAAATTCAGACTGTTTACTCTGCCTCTAAGTATCCCAGAAGGCATTATTTGTCTCCAAAAAATTGCATCAGATCTGCCACGTTTTGCCTTAAGCTGCTGTCACTTCATTGACTTAACAGGCATTCACTGCAGTCTTAAAATCCCCTACTTTTGGTTAAAATGTTATCCTTTTTCAATGACCACTTAAAACACAAACAGTGCAAATGCTACAGAACAGAACTGAAAGGTGTATTTTCTAGCTCTTTCATCTTAGAAATGCTAAATTGCTTTCTTTTGTGAAGGCTGAAATCGAGCTCTTCAAGGAATCTCCCCTCCCACTTCACACCTACCTTCCATAGCCGTCAAAGAGCCAAGGGTAATTTGACCCATTATCTGCATGTGATTGACAGCTCGTCACAGCAGGTGACCAGAGTAATGTACTGTTTGCTTGTCAGCCTTTTCCTCCTTACAGTGGGAGACTTTTTTTGTTGCACTACTCCTGTCAAATTTAAAACCAAGCTACATGGCACTGGCAATAATCCCTGCTTTGCAAAGCAGTCTGCCACTTATTTTCCCTTCCTGTTTAAATAGCTAACAAATGATGCACTATAAACTTGAAATATTTTAGACTTGCATGACAGCACCCACATGCTTTTTGAGTCAATATTTAAAAAAAATTATGGTAGTGCATACACACACGCAGACACACGCACGCAGACACACACACTGCTTTACTTCTGCAATGATTTAGATTTTATTTTTACATTTTATAGCAGTGTACTAACCAAGCAGAGAAATCTGGTTCAAAAGCAAGGATAAATTGATCCTGAAATAGCTATGAACCTCAGCGCAAGAAATTAAGACAAAGCCATACATAGAAGTGGGACAAAGGCACAAATGGAAAAGCGCAGTCCGGGTCTGAACTGTCTGCAAACAGCTACAGTTAACTTTGAGTATGTGTCTACCTGTTTGAGCCAATATTCATTTTCCCCTGGAGAGCACTCTGCTTTGGCTTGTAAGCAGCCCCCCCCACCACACACACACACACACACACACACACACACACACACACACACACACACACACACACAAACACACACATTCCACTTTCTCTTATTCCCTTCTGTTAGCAAATAGTATCCGCCATAACTCATCAATACTGTGTGTTTGTAAATGTAAACTATGACCACAGTAGCCTACTGATACAAGGTTATCCTGTTTTTCCACCTGATAAATTAAGAAATGACTTAGTTTGAGAGCAGTCCTTGGTCATTTGTGATTGTTTCTTAACACATACTTGCCTTTGCTTTGTGATTGTTTCCAGCCCCCTCATACGAGCAACTAACAGGGTCTCTACCCGCTTTGCTCCCCACCCTGCCCCCCTATTCTCTCCCGCCCCAGGTGGTCCCACCTTTATTGGACTCAAAACCCTTCCCATCTTTCCAATAGCCAACCACAGCTCTAACCCAACACTACCTCCTCCATCTTCCCACTACTATCACACCTCCTCAATTAACATGTACCAGCATACCTTACCTATGCTCACTGCATGCACTCTCCTTGCATATCTTACGTCCTACTAAAGCTCCATCATTCCCCCACTCAACCACTACCACTGAACTACTACTCACAGCACCACTCATGTCTCACCCACACTCAACGTCCCTCCCACCAGCTCAAGAACCATCCCTATGCACCCCCCACATATTCTACCAACTATATTACTCAAACATAAAGCAGCCCTACAACTTAACATAGTAACCCTCCCACCATACCTAGTACCCACAGAGCACAATCATAAAGTTTCCCTTATAAACCAACACATTCAAAAACTGAGAAAACTAATAATCTCATGCATATCAAAACTAGCCCTAAGCGGAGACATCCACCCCAACCAATTACCGTCCCGTAGCTATTCTCTCTCCACTCTCCAAAATACTAGAGAGACGCATACACTCTCAGGTCTCAGACTACCTCCTTACTAACAACCTCCTTTCCAGTACTCAGCATGGTTTCCGACCAAACCATAGCACCACCACTGCCTTACTCTCCTTTACTAACACTATCCTTCAGCATAAAAACAATGGCTATCTCTCCTCTGCTACTTTCCTAGACCTATCTAAAGCAATTGACATGGTCCCACACAGACAACTTATCTCTGTCCTCAATAACCTATCCTTCTCACAATCAGTTACCAACTGGTTTCAGATTTACCTGTCTGACCGCCAACAATCCGTTGTATGGCAGAATGACATCTCCCCAACTACCTGTCTCCATAGGGGTTCCCCAAGGATCCATCCTTGGACCCCTACTCTTCTCTGTTTACACCAATAATCTAGCCTCTGCCACCAAACATGGCACACACATACAATATGCAGATGACTCAACCATCATCTGCTTAGCCCAGTCCCTACCAAAACTGCAAAAAGTCACACAGAAATCCTTTTCCTCTGTTGAAACATGGTTATCCGATGCCCAATTAATACTCAACCCAAACAAAACTAAACTACTCATCTTCCAACCCACCAAACATACTCAAAACAACTCTCACTTTAACATCACAGCAAAAGACAACACCACTATATACCCAACTGAACACACCAAATTGCTAGGAGTGGAAACAGAAAATAAACTAATATTTGACATTCACATATCCATGACCATAAAAAAAGTCCACAAAAAACTAGGAGCGTTATACAGAAAAGAGTAATTTCTCACCAAAGCAGTAAAGATTTCAATAGCAAATTCCCACCTTATCTCCGCCCTACTTTATGCCTCTCCAACATATACCAACCTAAGGAAATGTGGTCTAAACAAGGTAGAGACCTGCTACAACAAAAATCGCCAAATTCGCCACAGGGGCATCCTACCATAGTCACCACTGTCTCTCACTTGCTGAACTGGGCTGGCTTGAACTCCCTCACCTGCTTCAGTGGTATCAACTCTCACTCGCCCACAAACTAGTAAACCATCCACTAAATGTCCCATCCCTCCAGAATCGACTCCAACCCTATCGCACCACCAGACCAATAAGATCCAGCAACAAAAATCACTTGCAGATCACTAAAGCCAATAACTCTGCTGGTGAAGCACTATTCTCTTGTGCCATAGCCAAATTATGGAACTCACTCCCACCCACAATTACCTCCGTACCATCATGCACCCACTTCAAAACTTTACTAAAAGTGCAACTAAAAACATGCTGGCTATGCCCTTGCAACTCCCAGTCTAATATCATCCACCCCATCCAACCACTACCTGTCTTTCCACTCCACTAACTACCTTGATTATAGCAAGCTCAGATGCTCATAAGCCTAGTACTTATTATACAGCAGGAACTTCTCATTGTAACATTTGTTAATGTCTGTTATGTACTTCACAGATAAAGATTCTATTTGTCTACTGATGTACTATGTTCTTCATCTGTAAATATGTTGTAAGTAATTGCTATGTTAAATTGTTAATCACTATAATCCAATGTAACTACTGTCTATTTTACTGTGGAGCTTTTCTCCCCGGGCCTACGCTGAAAATAGACCTACATCCAGTCGGACACTCCCGGTCAACAAATATACATAAATAAATAAAATAAATAAATAAATAGAAGTAGGATTATTGCTCCTACCAAATTAGGAAAGATTATGAAATAGTAGGTCTTGCATTAGTATGAATTTTCAAAAGGGTATGAAATCTGAAACTTAAATGTCTGTCATTGATTTCATTCTTCAGTCTCTAATGATTTGGCAGCAATTGTCCCAAAAAAAAAAAAAAAAAAATTGATTCAAAAAGATAATAGCCACACAATACAGCTGGTAACCTGTCAAAGAAGGGGCTCCTTTTGATATTAGTACTGCTAACTTGAGCATCTGACAAAATAAAAAAAGCATGCATTTATGAAATGAAAGTTATCCCTAACTGGATTATTACAGTTAATGGTAAACCCTCCATGTTTTCTTCCAAAATAGCAATTTCTGGGGAGGGATTATTAGGGGAAGAGCAACATTTAGAGTCAAATTCAGGGACAGTTGAGAGGTTGGGATATGCCTAATTCTAAAAAAGCAATTTATTTGCATGTACCTAGCAACCTGTTAATGCAGAAAATCTGGACAAGGCAAAATATATGTGGGGGGACATCAAAACAGTACAAAAAATTGATCTTGTATAAACTGAGAGAGCTGATCGAATAACGGGTCTTGCTTTAGCATGCATTTTTCTGAAGGTTATGAAGGCTGAAATTTAGTGACTTTATTCCGAAAGAGTTTGACTGAAAACCACAAAAATTGAGACTAACAATCCAAAAATAAGAAGTCTTGCTTGCAGTCACACACACTCTTGCCCCCTTGCTTGCAGTCACACACTATTGCCCCCTTGCTTGCAGTCACACACACACACACTTGCCCCCTTGCGGACACACACATACACTTCGACCTTGCTTGCAGTCAGAATTTGGACATTGCAACAGCACTGAAACAGACATTCAAAGATAACACATGTAGCCAGTGGCAGTCTAAGTTTCACTTTCGGTTAGTGATATTTTAAAATTCTCAGACCCTTTGCACATGAGAAATGCACATGTTGTTGAATACACCTTCCTGATTGTATATAATTATATTCCTTGTACAATGCAGTCCAGTTTTAGTGGGTGTTTTATATTTACTGTTTCAAACATTTTTCCTGAAAACAGTGCAACAAAATGCATGCACCAATAATGACAATACTGCCCAATTCTGAATATTTCCATCACAAGTGTAGTCAACAGTCCACCAGTATCAGTACATACGCACAATTTCTGAAGCAGTAAACGTCCTGTAAATAATTCCACATTAAAGCGATCTGTAACTAATGAAGCGGTTGCTGCTAGCCAAAAATTAGATAAGTCATGTCATCAACAAATAATGTCATAGTTGCCCTTTTTGAATAATTTACTTATCTTACACAAGAACAATAAGCTGGTAATACTGCAGTAGGGAATGGATGACAATCTTCTTCACCAGAAAGGAGTGCATCATCCACCCCATTTGCAACACAGTACAGTTTCACAAATGCATCTATGTGAGTAGAAACCACAGCCTTCTGCATCAAAAGCAAACAACCTGTTGTGATATTAGCAAAGCAAGCAGACATAAGCAGCACTAATAATTGTTGCAGCCCTGCATCTCTCAGCTCCCTGTAAAATCTACTCAATCAGTTGTATCTATGAACTTCACAGCACAAGAAATTTTGAAAGAGGCAAAATTTCCCACTTGCTTTTAGTCACACACACACACACTTGGCCCTTGCTTGCAGTCACATACACACACACTTGGCCCTTGCTTGCAGTCACACACGCACTTGGCCCTTGCTTGCAGTCTCACACACATTTGCCCCCTTGTTTGCAGTCTCACACACACTTGCCCCCTTGCTTGCAGTCTCACACACACTTGCCCCTTGCTTGTAGTCTCACACGCACACTTGCCCCCTTGCTTGTAGTCTCACACACACACACTTGCCCCCTTGCTTGTAGTCTCACACACACACTTGCCCCCTTGCTTGCAGTCTCACACATTTGCCCCCTTGCTTGCAGTCTCACACATTTGCCCCCATGCTTTCAGTCTCACACACACACTTGCCCCCTTGCTTTCAGTCTCACACACACACTTGCCCCCTTGCTTGCGGTCAAACACACACAATTGCCCCCTTGCTTGCAGTCAAACACACACCACACACAATTGCCCCCTTGCTTGCGGTGTCACACACACAATTGCCCCCTTGCTTTTAGGTCACATACACACACACACACTTGCCACTTGCTTGCATTCACACACACACACACTTGCCACTTGCTTGCATTCACACACACACACACACACACACACACACACACACACACACACACACACACTTGCCCCTTGCTGTATCCTATGGACATTAGAAGGCCTCCAGCAGAGTGCACTACATAGGTTACCTGTATTTTTTAGCAAGTTTCTCCTCCTATTTTATTTCTTCTCACTCAGAGCCCCTACCATGATAGTGCTATCCCTGGCCACAAAAACAAAATGGTTGCAAGGCATGTACTTCACTACCAGAAAACTGAGATCAGAAAAGCTTACCAGCCTTAGAGATTTTATCAGCCTTAGAGATTTTATCAGACTTGGCTTGTGTGCTATACTCACTCACAAAATGTTATATTAACAGGCAGAATATCACTTTGCAGACTAAAGAAATAGTATTTTGTCTACCAAACTTTATCACAAAGTCAAAAAAAATATACGCCATGCTGATTCCATTATTTCAATAGGAATTGGCAGCAACTCTCACTCAAGGCATGCTGCTTAGCAGCTTTACAATGACTAAGCTGCTGTGCTTGTACAAGTAGCAAAATTCCTCATTTCCTTTCCCATCTATCTTCTATTTCTCTCTTATTTTCCTTACGTTTTTCATTAATTTAAAAACAAAACACGCAGTCTCAAAGAATATGATAGCAACCGTGACATTAATCTTACAAGAACCTGCGCTCTATGTGTAACGGAGCATTGTGAAGTGTCTGAGGCTACTTCTAAACTATGGACACATAGTGATGGACAAAATGTTGAACCTCTATATTGCCTACATCACTGTATATTTACCTGATATAATAATCTTACATGGGAACCCGGAAATGCACTTAGCCTAGTTGCATGAAACAAGTATAGCTGCAGAAACCACCCCTGGACTACTACCACTCTCTTGCTGACTATTCATAAGTATGTTTACAGGCTGCAGAATTACTCAATAAATAAGTTTTATGCCTAATGGCTCCAGCGTCCACATTAAAATAATTTCGTTACCCAGCTAACGGAAAAAAAAAAAGGTATTATTCAGCTGTGGCAAAGTTTCAAGCAGGTAGCAGGTTTGATGGCACACACACTAAAATGGAGCAAGCACAGTAGCATAACAAATAAAACGGAGCAAGCCCAGCAGCATAACCAATAAAACGGATTACTAATATTAAAAAAAAAATAAAAAACATGACAAGACCGAAACAAGCTCAACAACAGAAACAAACAGCCAAAAACATTACAAAACATCTGCAGCATGCAATCGCGAAGCACGAGGCATCAACAAACTAAAGAAAACCAAATACAGCTACAAATACAGCAAGTTTTTAAAAAAAAAAACACACCAGCAACCACAATCGCGAAGCACAAGGCATCAACTAAAGAAAACCAAATATAGCTACAAATACAGCACAGTTTTTAAAAAACACCAGCAAGCAACTAAAAACACTAGACAGTAATACAATTACTACAAGCAGCAATACACTTACTTCAGAAGGAAACCCAAAGGCAGCAAGCACAGAAACACAGGCCGACTCAAGAATACAAAAGACACCAGCATTAAACATAACTGGGGAAATATAAACCCTGGATCAAAATGAAAATAAGTAGGCTAAGCTAAAAATGCAGCTGCGAAAGGGAAGCACGTGGCACCCTTACAAACAGAAAAAGATTAACTCCACTAATGTGCAATTAAAAACTTGGGAGGACACAATATCAAAGCTAGGGAGGCATAGAAACAGGGACAAATTACATTTAGGATACACTATTAAGAAGTAATAAGACTTACCTTACTTATGAAGTAGCAAAACGCTGGTGAAGAAGAAGTGCTTCACATGAATAGAGTCGACCAGATTTGCTAACACAGAAAAGGAGTTCCACACAGCACCTAGTCCATTTATTAGGTTAACAGTGGGCTGGGAAAGGCAGTGTTGACATCACAATGTGGGAGGATCACAGGGATTCTGTACAGCATGCAAATAAGGCAGTGTTTACGTCACTTTGGGGGAGGAAACCTCCCAGGATCTTCAGCAAGAGCTATGGCAGATGTGACATCATTATTTAAGAGACGACTAGACAGTTTTCATCTCGATTTTAAAACTGAAAGTCAAACAGTACGGAAAAGTATGAAGCCTAAGCAGTAAAAGAGAATAGTGATTTTTTTTTAAAGCTGCGGTTGTGTTTTTTTGAGGCTGTATCACATAACAGGATTTTAGGGAGACATCAGGTAGAGATATTTGATTTGATATCCCGTTGTTTTCCTTTAAGTCTTCAGGGAAATGCTAACTTACCTCCTCTCAGATTTTGCAATAGCCTGTAATAAAGGAGGATTTCCTAATTAATTTGCTTTTCTTTTTGAGGTAATAGCTGGAGCTGTTCAGGATTTTATAACTCAATTGAATAGTCTAAGCTGGAATGTCTCTTTAAGTATACAGTCTGTATATATACTTAGCCAATCCTTATGAATGACATTTCATAAAAAATTTTCATTGATTCATAGATTTTGTACATATTACAAAGCCACTTTTAGTGCTATGACCATTCATGTGTTGCCGGTACCCTCACACATTTCTCCAAGAGGGCTATGTTATTAAATCTTGGAATGAATGTGTGAATACCCATCCAATCATATAAGTTATGTTTAAAGGAAAATAGCAAGACACACTGCTTACCATGCAGGGGAAGTTTATTCCAGAGGTCTGGAAGATGCTGGGTTATTAACATTCCCCTGCACTGCATTTTATGTATTTGTTTGTGAAGATGTAGGCCCTGGTTCTAGTACAGGTAGGGATATTGAACTTGGGGAGATACAGGTCCAGCACAATATACTGGTATGTGAGACAGAGATCTCCCCTGCTTTTCTCTTTTCTTGTGTTAAATAACTGGGCAAGTTCTACAAGATGCTGAACAAAGTAATAGAGCTTCCAGCTTCACTTGGTAGCTCAAGGACTTTAGGTACCATGACCTTTTCGGTCAGTCATTTTTGGGATCTTTAAATTGTTGATATGTTTAGTGAAATACATCCCAAGGGGGATGTTGTATTCGATAACTGGCTTGGTCAATGCAGAGAATAAGGGACTGGCTACTTTTTTTTAGCCATTGATGATATTCCTTTGGCAGTTAGCTGTGCTGAATAAAAAGATTTTCTGACAGACATTGTCATATAATGGTCAAAAGGGAGGGAGTTATCTATTCATGCTCCCAGGTCCCTGAGTATATTTTTTGTTTTGTTTTGTAGTGGTACGTTGTCTATACAATATGATGAGGGAAAGGGTTGTAAACCAAAAGTGATGACACTATACTTGCTAGTCTGAGCCCATTTTTAGGACATCAAGAGCTCACTAGGGATTTCCTTCTAGAGAATTTGGATGTCAAAGGGTGACCAAACAACAACTCCAAGTTTGCAATCATATGCAAACTTTGCTAACCAAAGGTCTTGGCTTACCGCCTGGAGAACTGAGAAGTAAATGCTGAAAAGGAGAGGTCCCAGTACTGAGCCTTGAGGGACACTAGTGGACCCTTTCATACCTTCTGTTAAGATACTTGGAATTCACACTGTGTGGACTCCATCTTTCAGTCAGTTTGCTAGCCATCTTAGCTCAAATGGTACAATGTTTAAAGAATTTATCTTCTGTATGATGCATGCATAGGGTTTGGTGTCAAAGGCCCTAGCCAGGACAAGATAAACCATTTGTACTGCATGGCCACATCTGCAGCAACCATAGCACTTCTGAAGAATTTTTACCAGATTCAGTAGACAGAATCTACCCTTTACAAAGCCAAACTGTTGGAGATCAAGTCTAATGTAATTCTTGGTATTGCAGTCTGTGAGGTCAGTTATGAAACATTCCATGGCCCTTGTCTGTAATTATCCAGGTCAGTTGTAAGGCCACCCTTATGGACAGGCATCACTACTGTAGTGTGCCACTCATCAGGGGAAAACTAATAGCTTAACAAGTTAAACTGTTTAAAAAGTGGGTCGCAAGTGAGTGTTTAACACTATTAATTAAGCAATGAGGTATATTGTCAGGTCCCATGGAGGTAGTGATTTTGGACTTGATTAGCACATTCAGTAAGTGATCTTTAGTGATAATTGAGGGAGAGCTTTGGATAGAAGTCTCACAGGTAAATTGGCACTAAATTTGTTTGCAAGAATATTGATATCTATTTTGTCACAATAGCAGGTGTCATTATGAATATATTCAGAACAATGTAGGGTAAGATTTATACTTATCCTTGACTTCAGAGGCCAGCCTAAGTTCCTAGGTTCTTTTAATGGACCTGATGCTGTTCTTCAGTACTTTTGTAATACTTCTGATATTACCCATGAGAAGAGGGGGAGGGGTTGGATATACTAAATAATTTAAGTAGTTTCTTTCTTTGTTTGTCTAGGGGGGGGTTAAAGGAGAATGTCACAAGTCTGAAGTAAAATTTCACTGGGGAATGAGATTCCACAGGACTAGTGCAACAAGCATCCATATTTATAAGCATTAGGTCAAGAATGATGTATTTTCTAGTCGGTTTTCTAACCAACTGCTCAGGATTTTATTTGTTTATTAAGTCTAGGAATTTTTGGCATATACTATGCTGGAGGTGTAGGAAACCCTATTTTAATGAAAGGTAGTTAATCACACAAAATAAGAGAGTTTTTGCTAATAGGGAGATTATTTAGAACACTGAAGGATCTTACTTTTTAATCAAATTTTTCATTCACGGGACACAGAAACTGTTATTTTACAAGCTATTAATTGATAGTTAATCCTATCTATAGTGATCTGCAGTTTACTGAGGTCAGTTTGTGCAGCCAACTTAAAGTGATTCAGTTTCAGGACTGATATATTGGCTACCCTGGAATGTCCATCAACTGGACTCTGCCTAAAAAAGCACTAAGGGGCAGCAAAAGCTTTAACCAGTATGCTGAAGCCTTGGAAAGAGAGGTGCAGGTAATCCTTAAGTGAAGCAAATTAGACTGCAAGCATCTTGTCCCGTTCCTATACATACTGGGTTTTCATGTAACAACACCAGCTATTTATCCAGTTATAGAAGGCAATTATCTTCTTATTGTATCTAGATATCATTTGAGGTGAAGAAGGATTCCACTCAGAACTAGTGTCTTACCTGCATTTGTTATATGTATGGAAAGTTCTAGCATGTCTCTCCCTGCACATTCCTCATGGTTTTATGTATCAAGTTGATCACTCCTGCATGTGTCACTATCATGTAGCAGTCACACTCATCAAGAGTTAGGGTCCTTACAGAACTTGCAGCATTATATATCCTGACACTTGAAAGACAACTCTCTGTAATCCTCTCTTTGTCCACCCTTGTGAGTTACAAGTCAGTACATCACTAAAACATTTATGTTGCTCATGTAGTTCAGAGTGGTAGATTTAGAGTGTTTTTGCCCCAGGTGGCAATTTATGAGTGAGCAGCCTGAATTTTGGTGAGACTTAATTTTTTTATTTCTAGGACACTCTGTGAGTGATTCTTTCATAACCTCATTATAAGACATTTAGCAGTGGTTATTGAATGGTTGCGGAGGAGTTGTACGAAGCTCACAGGTGAAGTTTTAAGGGAGAGGGAAGCCTCCAAATTAATTAAGTATTTGAGACCTAGTGCTAAGAGGCTGGCAACAAAGATGAAACTAGTAGGCTAAACTTCCATCTTGACCAGTAATTAGGTGTTTACATGAGTAAGGAAAATAAAGCAGAAGATGCACACAGTTATAGTACAATGTCAAAAATATGCAGAAGGCTCACCAGTGATTGGTAGATTTGTTGCAAATTTTAAGTACAATTGAAAAAAGGGGTTAATGCTTCTAGACATTGCACTGTGTAATGAGATCAGACCAGAAAAGAGTTCTAAAGGCAAAATTATAGTAAGGGTAGACCGCTCAAGATTTTCCAAATTTAAAAGGCAAGCATGGACTGGATTTGTGGACACTCAGTTTTCTGGATCTGTGGAATACAACGCGAGGACAAATGTATTTAAATAGCTTAAAGTGAGTGACATTTGGCAATAGAAGATGAGAGGGAGGGAATTTAGTGGTTAAATTAGCATAAGGGGTGGGCAACAAGACCAGAGTTGGAGTGCAGACTTTTCAAACACTTAATCTGGAACAGCCTTAAAACAATCAGAACTCCTAAACTAGCCAAGTTCTCACTAAACTCACAAGAAAGATTTAAGATTTAATTTAATTTCATTTAGTTAGAAAAAACAGAGCACAGTGGACGACTTACAGAATCAGACGTGAGTATATTCCATGGATCGTACCAGCTGTATATAAATTGTATTTTGTTTCCTTTTTCCTTTTTTTAAATTTTACATATTTTTTAGGTTCGCCTAGAGGTGTAAATGTATATTCTCAGGAGGTGACCTCATTTCAACTAACAACCAGTAGCTCTCACAGAAACTAGAGGCATTGCTCTTTGCATTTGCAACAAGTTTATATAACATATGAGTATACGGTAACCATCTGAAGTATCAGAACTCACTAGAGCAAGTCCCAATACATGCAGACTGAACGGCTGAAAAATGGACTTGCATATACTAAGTCAGAGATGGCCTTGATAATCTTAAAGTTGATATATATAAGTTATATAAGTTCAGCGGGATGGGTAGCCCCCCCACATCGGGGTGCAAGGGGTACACCTCCATGCGAAAAAGAAGTTTAAAGGAGAATAGTGATCTTCAAGACTTTCTATTTTCCTGGGATTTTGGTATTTTTTTCAACTTGTCGACATTCTGCATTATGAGTGATGACATTTCAGTAGGGAGCTATCTGTTCCTTTGTCCTGAACTACACTTTCATTGAAGCTAGGTTCATCATAAACTAATAACCCATTAAGTGAAATAAATGTCTTATTTTATCTGTTGTATTTTCAGATTGTTGGTCTTTGACTGCCTGAATTAAGTGCTAAGGAGAGTGGATGTGGCTGAAGTCATAGACTGCAGAATTTGGAATTATGGGATAAGAATATATAGGCTAAAACACAGGAACTCTGGTAAAAAGAAAGGAGAGTTTAATCAGAAATAAAGATATCTGGCACTTTTAGCAAGTAGCACATCAGAGTACTTTCAGAGGATCATGAGATCTTAGCTGCATTTAGTATCAATGTTTTAAAGAGCAAGCACAAAAGATCACTGTATCTATCGCTTGTTATTAGAAACTGGTGTCTATGTTAACCATTTATTTTATTTCATTTTCATGTAGTTTTTGTTGTATTTTTATTCAAATAATAGAGCAGAACTAGCTTTAAATATCTGTTCCATGCCCCAGAATGAAGCATACATCTTCCCCTGCTTACTGAGTTAAAGTCATGGGGCAGGATTCACGAAGCCTCCGTGTAAGAGTTATAACTCATACACGGAGGCTGCAGTTAAACGGAGTGATGTCAGCATGCTCTGCATATTAATGAGAGCATGCTGAATTACACTTAAGGCCAACACGGTCCGTGTAAGACAGTAGGGGGCGTGTCCGTAGGCCGAGCCCTGTAAGCGGACACGCCCCCAGAAGAGGAAAAGTACCCAAAGTAAACACCCACGACAGAGTCCACGGAAATGTGAATAAACAGAACACAACACATGCCCCCACAGACTATGAACAGAAAACATATAAATAAACATGTTTTATATATTTTTTTAAATTGTAAAAATGTTTAACCGTGAGTGCGCTCGTTTGCGCGGGCATGCTCGTAGCGCAGCTACAGTTAGCAGTCAGTGGGAAAGCATATAAGAACTAAATATGCAAAATAAGCCAGGAAGCAATAGCATAGCGGTAGAGATGTTGGCTGAAGAGCAGGCAGTCATGGTTTGAGCCCCCACACCGCCAATTTTTTTTTTTGCAAAATAAGCAGGAAACAAGTCGCTGACAAATATGTACACATAAAACCACAATTTATGTAAAATGTAAAAAAATATCCCATTTATATTGAAGACATGTGAGGTAACAAAAGAATAAAAAATGCCAGATGTGCTCATAGCTGAGCTACAGTTTAACAGAGTGAGTGCATCTGCCCATAGATGAGCAGTGATTTAACTGGTGCAAAATGAGTGCCCGTAGCTGAGCAGTGGTCTAACATGTTAAATCTATGTGCCCCTAACTGAGCTGAGCATAATATGCGTGCCGATAGCCAAATGAGGCTTAAACCAGCGTACCCCGTTTGCGCGGAGCTGCGCACCGCGCAAACAAGCTAACCGACGGGCAACATTGAGCAAGCCGTATCAAAACTGCTTTTACACAGACACACCCCTCAGCATGTCTAGACAGTCATGAAAAATAAAAAGCAGTGGCCAGGTTCGAACCCAGGATACTATAAACCATAGTCAAGGTACAGAACCACTAAGCCATGACAGCAGTACCTAGAAATGCAATAATAGCTAATATATAGGAATGAATACAAACTACAGCATGACAATGCAGGTTTACTGAAGTTGATACAATTCCAAAATGGCCAATCACAGATATGTGCAGGAAAAATGGACTATATAAGCCCCATAGGCGGGAATACACAACATAAACGATTGTAGAACTGACCTGCAGGCAGAATGACAGGAGTAGGAGAGGGTAGTTGCTTCCGAGCACAGAGGTGGGGTGTTGAGGAGTCCAGGTACATGGTCTGGCTCCTAGTCCATAATCATGAGGCCCAACTCATGCAGGGCCAGGTCCTCTGGGGAGCATACAGGGCCGAGGCGTGGGACCGGTTGGCTCATGATCTCACCAGTGCCACAGGGATTCCAAGGACTGGTGAGCAGTTCCGTCACCACCATGCAGACCTGAAGAGACGCAAGCAGGACCAACTGAACCTTTGGATTCAGGAGGCCCGGCAAACACCCAACACCCCACTACTGAGTAAGTAACATTTAATTATGTATGTAAGAAATTAAACTAGCTGATATTATGGAGATGTGTATTCCAATATTACTTCATTTATATTACAGCTGCAGGTGTCCGTTCTGCGAACCGCAGAGCCTATGGCGATAGGTTGGTGTGGTTGTGCCACCAGGCAGGTCAGTAATCCACTACCAGTAACCGTAAAGAAATATAAAAGTATGACAGTCAGCAAAAGAGTGCAGTGTAGTCAGTAAGGAATAAAATCTGCAAGTAACAGTGTGAAAGTGTCTGCAAGTCATGCTTGATTACAAAAGTGTATTTCAGCCTGTAAGTTAAACCGAAAAATGAAACTGTCTGACATATATTATGAAATAAAAATGCCCTACCTGTAAGAAAATAGTACACAACCTGCAGCAGGCTGAGAAGTATAGCTGCAGAAGATGATGAAATCACATGTGTGAAATATATCCCTGTGGAAATACTGAAACATGACAGAAGTGGGACTGCTGGAAAGGATTGTAATAACTACAGGTAAAACATGTCAATAAAGCTTAGAAGTAAGTACCATCCTGAATAGTAAAATGAAAGCAAGTGAGAGAGTGTGAGAAAGTGTCATGAATCCAGCAATACAGTAGTAATAACCTCTGAATAAAGTATACTGCAGTCAAGACAGAATGAAATGCATGTGAGATTCAAAACCAAACAGCGAAATCTGTTCAAAGTGTTGCTGCATGTGGAATGTGTATCCCAAAATCTGGATATGTTGCTCTCAGTCTGAAATATGCAGATAGGATGATTGTCTGATATACCAAACATCCACACTTGTCTACAGCTATATAAAGCAAATGTAGCAAGATGATGTAGCTGAACAAAGCTAGATATGAATGTGTATGAAGAACACTAAAATGTATATTGATGTTGCAGTAACAGTCCTATCACCAAGTTGAAATAGTTATCATATAGGAAACTGTAGTTAGAACAGTAGTGTGTATATAACTGTAGCTATTAGAAATGTACAGCATACGTATTGTTATTCGAAGGTGTTAATATTACTTTCTTTACCCCACCCTATAACCACATATAACCCATTCCACGTGAAAATGGTATGTGCAATCACAATTAACACCCCTGGACGTTTGTCCTGCTGGGTCATATATATCTGCATGTCTGTTGATGCATCTGCCCTGTTCATACATCCACACCTGATAGCCTGTTGCCATCAATTAACCCTGCATGTTGTTGGACTGTGTATTTCTGTTTAAATTATGCATGTGTTATGCACGCTGTTCAATGGTGTGAATATCTGGGTGTTTGGTTAATGGGAATACTAATGCATGCTGTTACAACTAATTGTGAATGGTATTATATGTCACTAACCCAAACTGTCATGACATAATGCAAAACATAGGACGACAGGGAAGGCGGGTTCCAGCGGACCCACCTCTCCCACCTCAGCTGGCGAGTGCACCTGGCACTAGTGCCGAGTCCGGACCCTCCTCCGGTGGCCCTGTGCCACCTGCGGGTGGAAGCGCTGCAGGGGATGGGGCTCACCCCCCCTCTGCAAGTGTGGCCGAAGGAGAACCACCACTCACCCTCCGTAGCGTCCGGACTGTGGTGCGTAGGGAGATTCGGGACTCTGTTCTTGAGCCCCTATGCCAGCTCGAGGCACAGGTGGTGCAAATAATGGGCATGCCTGTTGCCCCGCCTACACAGCCCCCAGCACAGCCCCATCCTGGGCAGTGAAGGAACAGTGGCAACTGCCTATGGGTGGGGATATCAGTTCCACTGTTGCCATCTGTGGGCTCATGGGCTCTGGATATCCAAACCTCCGTCCCCATCAATTGTGTAACCCCCCCCACACATGTCATACACCGCCCCTGTATGCGTCTTGTTTGTCTTGTCTGTTTACCTACACAACCTGCCTCCCCAGCTGTACCGACTTCCTTCACCTGACATACCACTCTCACCTGAAAAAAAAAAAAAGGGGGCACTCTGTACCCACAAAAAAATTACGCCCCATATATAGCTGCCCATTCCGCACACATGTCTGCTGGACATGGAACCTATCAATTACAATTGGCTGTACAACAAGTATTATTGTTGTCCTGACACCTCTCTCAGGGGTGGAAGGTTTCAAATGTCACACCAAATTACATACATATGCACAGCTGTTGCTGATGAAGAAATGGGCAGCTATGGGCCTTACCTACATCCCTCCTGCACATCCCAAGCTTGTTTCCCTACTGTCTTACCCTCTTTGTGACCCCTTTTTCACCACTTTCCTTTCTCCCCATTTTCTTTTCTCTCAAAGAAAATAGCGCGGGTGTGCGCCAGAGTAAGCACCGTTAAGCGGTTGTAAGCGGGTGTGCGCATGTGTGCGTGGAGTTAACCGCCAGTGCACATGCGTGAGCTCCGCGCAAACCAGCGCTAACCCGGTTACAACTGCTTAAAAGTGCCTTAGTCACTTTGATTGACAGGTCCTGTACTCAGTTCAAAAGCAAAATAAAATCCCACTGTCAGTCCCGAACCCAGGACCTTGGAAACACTAGTCTGTACAACCTACCACTAAGCCATGACTCTTATATCAAAGCATTGTGCTAAAATAAATATAACATGTAATAGTAGGGATGAATGTAAAGGGAATATATGATGTGTAGTACACAAAGCATGTCATTTAAAATTACTGTAAAAACTACTGGATTTCCATAATAGTAGTGTGTGAACAGAAACAGCCATGCTAGTTGGCAGCTCATAGATAATAAGGTCAGTTAAAGTACATAGATATATGTATGCATATGTACATATATATATATATATATATATATATATATATATATAAATATATATCTATATATAGTTGTAGGAGTCAATGTGCATACACACTTGCTACAGGGAAAATGAGAGAGGAATGGAGAATTGTGAATATACAACACAGCCTGAAGCATGAGAGAGATACTAACCTTTACACTCACAGAACACTGTCCACAGCATACCAGCATGGTCCCCGCCCTCACAATCTGAAAGGGCAATGCCTATCCCACATACCCTTTTATAGCACTGACCTGAAATCACAGTGAGAACTGCAATCAGTACACAACTGGCTGTATGCAATTAGCAAATGCTGGCTTACAATTGGTGCAGAGGCCATCACATGGACCTATGCAGATACCTACAAAAGCATCCAGTGCTAACACTCCCCACATGCAATACATTCATTGCATTGTCTGTAAGCAGACAGAGGGAGAGCGAGAAGTGAGAGAGAGAGAGAGAGAGAGCAAAAAAAAAATAAAAAATCAGACACTGTGACTCTGTCACCCAAAGCTGTCAGCACTGACAGTAGCAGCAGCAAGCAGAAGCTGTGGTAATGCAACCAGCTGCGACAAACAGAGGTAATGCAAAGTAGCAGGTTAATAGTGTGCATACTGTGAACCCTCCAAATGTGTCATAGGTCTATATCCATAGGTATGTCCATGTGATATGTTGTGTGTACGTAGTTCCACCAAAAGGGGATGACAATACATCACATGTCAATCAGTCATAGGCCATGATCCTGGCAGCATTTGTCTGTGCGTTGGCCCAGCAATGGCTGTAGTGACTGCTTTGAAAGGTCAGCCAGGTTCAAAAGTCAGGATCAGCCCATCCCAAAGGCACACTGGCTGGGAACAAGTGTCTGCAGGTACCCGATGTCACTGCATATGCATCCCATACTGCATAATTCCATAGCTTAGCAGACCAGGCCCATTATGCATATGATGTGGTAATTCCCAGGGTCAGTCGAGGTGCCCCCTTAGTGGTGTGGGACCACTGTTGCTGTATGCCACTGTCCAGGTACATATCCTGTAGTACGGCCAAGATAAACTATCAGTGTTATATGCGGTGGTATGTCCTCTCGGAGTGCCGGTAGCACACATCCAGGGGTACCACAAGGTCACAGTGATGCTGTGTGTTCTCCTCTGCTGAGGTCAGCCCTCACCTGGACATGTGAGATGATAGGGAGGTTACATCCAGCTGGGATAAATATTTTAAAGGTGGGGGAGAAGGAGGGGGGATATGTGCACCAAACATGTCTGCAAGATTGTTGCCAATATCCGTGTGTTTGGTGAATGTTAAGTAGGTGTGGATTAACACAGAGCATATCTGAGGCATGTGGTCCATATGTGTAACATAACTGAAGAAGGCCTTGTAGTCATCCATAGTGTTTGTGTCCATTACCCTCCCAGAGTAGGCCATGGCTGTTGTTATGACGGACCGTAGCGTAGTACCAGTGCTGACCACAGATGCCTTCCCTTAATGTGAATGTGCTCTGTCCTGCAGTAGCCTCCTGCTATTGTTATACAATCTGCCTCTGTCTGGGGTCCACTAGACAGGATGCCTAACCTTTGTGCATAGGGTCTGGGTTAGACATGTGTGTGCAAGTTCCATGCAATCCGTGGCATGTCCGTGGTAAGCATTTGCATAGGGGTCAGCAGTGTGGCTTTTGGCTTCCACTGGCCCAGTGTGCTGCATGGATACCATCTCAGTCCCAGCAAGTGAATAACTGTCTAATCACATACATATCAAAGTAGTCTACTGTGCTGGTGGTGGTGGTGGAATATGTATATCCAGGCCGAGTAACGTCTGTCCACATCACAGTAGTGGACGGTGTCCCACATACAGTACCTTGGGATGAACCCCCAGAGTGAGGTTGTGCATTGCACCTGTCAGTGTGTGCTGACCGATGGGGCATGCTACTATGTTGTGTGGAATGTGGCAGGTATTGTTGCACAGGTGTTGGCTGAGCACTGATATCTGGCCATGTACCTGTGTATCCACCATGACACACACACATGCAACATATGGGAGTAGTAGTATATCACTACACATGAGTATCATGTATAGTATGTGTGCCATATATTGCTGACATGGTATGCTGATATCCTGTCTGTGTTCTCTTCCAGGGAGATGGCACGACAGCGTAACCCCACCTACTCTGTGGCAGAAGATGAGGAGATCCACCAGAGCCTGGTGCTGGAGTATGACATCTGTTTTCCCGCACCAGTCAGAATCAGTAGGAGAGGGCCGCACTGTGGCAAAACCTTGTCCATAGGGTAAATGATATTGGCACGCATAACAGGACATATGAGCAGGTACAACATCACTGCAGTGATTTAATCCAAAGTGTCCGGCAGCATGCATCAGATATCCGCAGGCAACAGGTCGCCACAGGAGGTGGGGTGGCCACACATCCCCCCCTCACCAGACTGGAGGAGCTACTCCTAAGTGTTGTGGCTCCAGCCCCAGAACACCAACAGCAGTACACCTGCATTATGATGGAGGCTGGTTCCACACAGCAGCACGACATGGAGCGTGCAGGTAATATGCCATATGTACACCTGACTGTTCTGTACACTGTATCATATGCAATATCAATGGCACAGTTGTGCCCACTGACATTAATCTCATCATTTCTGCAGGTCCCTCCAGGGTTACAGCAAGACAGGCCATCCATGCTGGTGAGTGTGTTTAACATAACCTATAATAGTCCTGATAATGCTAGTAACAGTAGTGTAACTCAGTAGTGCTCTGTGTGTATACTGCGAGGTGTGCATGTGTGCAGGTGTGCCTGTGCCCATGTGTGCATGTGTGCAGGTGTGCCTGTGCCCATGTGTGCATGTGTGCATGTGTGCAGGTGTGCCTGTGTCCACGTGTGCATCTGTGCATGTGTGCCTGTGTCCACATGTGCATGTGTGCATGTGTGCATGTGTGCCTGTGTCCACATGTGCATGTGTGCATGTGTGCATGTGTGCATGTGCCCATGTGTGCATGTGACCACATGTGCATGTGTGCATGTGTGCATGTGTCCATATGTGCATGTGTCCATGTGTGCATGTGTGCATGTGTCCACGTGTGCATGTGTCCACATGTGCATGTCTGCATGTGTGCATGTGTGCCTGTGTGCATGTGTGCATGTGTGCATGTGTGCCTGTGTGCATGTGTCCATGTGTGCATGTGTGCAGGTGTGTATAAGTGCATCACTGGTAACAATGTCTGGAGACTGTAAACTGTGTTTCCTGTCTTCATCCCACAGGTTCTGGGGCTGCTCTGGTGACCTGCAGCAGGGAACCTGAATCCTGTGCCACGGCTACTGGTAATGATGATATTTGTGTAATGGTACAGGAAGGTGTGTCAGGGTCTGCCATTGGTCAACCAATTGACAGTACACAGCTGTCAACCCCATCATTGCGCACAGTCATCCTGCCTGTACATCCTTTGTCACCATTGTCCCTAGGTGATGGACAGGATACAGTGGGCATAGACCAGGGTAATGTGGTACCTGTGGCACATGCATCCCCACACAGCAGCCATGGGCAGGGTCCTCCAATGGTACCACACGGACAGTTGCCCATGGGTTCTCGTGGGAGCATCCGTGGGCGTACTGCCCCTGGCCGACGTGCCCAAAGAGGTCTGTCAACCTCAGTTATGTTTCGGACTGTCATGCAGGCACAGTCACGTATGGAAAGGTACACCAGACAGGGTCTGAGGGAGCTCAGAGCATGTCGCACAGCCATGACAGACAGTATGCGTGACATTGCGGATGCTATCCGTAACTTCACTGATGTCATAGACAGACGTTGTGGGGACATATTACAGCAGTTCCACAACCAGATGTCCATGAGCCAGGGCAATGGTGGGTGTTTGCGGCGTCAATGTGGCCATATGCCAGCAGCAGCTGGCAGTCGGCGCGGATGACAACAGGCTCGCGCATGCCCCCATAGTGCCAGCAGCAGCCCCAGCAATGCTGGGTCTGTGCTGTCATCGGAACGCCCCAGGAGACCACGTGCACGTGGCTCTGGACAGTCCCAACAGGGACTTGTGTCCAGTCAACACACTCCCACTTCTGATGACAGTACCCAGTCTGGCTTTGTCCTGGATATGGTCCATAGCACCCCTGCCAGGCACAGGTACCGTGTCCGTGCACACAGACACTGATCTGTATGGCCTGCCAGGTGCAGTCTGTGGCTGTCCACAAACCCCTGTATATGCCAGCCATGAGGTGGAACTGTGTGTGTGCATACACACATGCGAAATGTTAACACCTAGGGCAACCACATACACGCACACACTGCACCAACACTGCCCCACCCTGTACTGCTGCCCCTCACCAACACACATACACACACATGTCAATTGGTGGTATCAGTGGCTGACTCAGGCATACCTAATCCACACCCTGTGCATATGATGACACTGTGCCACCTCCTGCAATCTCCAACATCATTGCGGGAACAGGTAAACACATTGCTGATGCACAGGGTGACTACATAGAAGTGTATTAGTAGTATCATGTTGATAACAGTACAGTGTGCTGCTATGACTGTGTGTTTATCCCAGCATGCCTGCTGCAGTAACTGTATGAATGTCCTGAATTGTTATCTGCACCCATAGTACATACCAAAGTATAACAGCTGCACATAATTGCATGCCAGTGGTAAGGTTGTCAACAGATAGCCGCATACATGGGTAGCACAGGGGGAAAGCTAACACAAGTAGTGATATGCAATGGTGGACATGTACAGTAATGGTGTCAAGTTGCCCACAATGACTATGCCATGTGGATGTTCGCGCATGTAGATATGTGTGCAGTACCAATGTAATCCAAATCACAAATAAGTATGACATAATATCGGTTCTACCATGGGCATCTGTGCTGCGTATTCCTGGGTACATGTTGATACTGCCTACATATTTGCATTGTTACTTACTGTTATTGTTACCCCTTCTTTGTTGTACAATGCACTACTTCCAGCCCTGCTTACTGTAGCTTTGTTTGCATGCATGTTCGCTTGGGGTCCCCTGGAACACTGCTTACACCTGCAATGCAGAGTTACAGTGCTTCTGTAGACTTCTAGTGACATCTGCATAGCGTACGATACGTATGTCAACTTTACACATGACAGAACGTCACTGTCTGTCTTGTACGCATGTACGTTGCCTGTGACACATTGCACACGTCTTACCTGGCATTTACCCACGTGTGCAGTCATATATGTCAGTGCTATGAAACAGTAGCAGTACACCCACACATACACACCTTCAGTATGTTGTTCCCCATTGGCCATATGTGTTGGTACTCACCATGGCAATCACACTACTAGGGTAGCATGTGCAAAGGTAACCTGTGAATCGCCTCTATGGTCCAGTTGTGGTTTATGTGAGTCATGTGTCATTGTCACAGCTGCCACATGTATGCAGTCAGCCATCACCCTTGGCCAGGAATGTACAACACATGTGTGGGATGCCATCACACAGCCAATCTGGGGACTGGTCTCTCTGAACCCAGTAATGCCATACCCTGTCAGGTGGCATGTCATATATACTACATCCAGGACAAATGTCAACCCCAATCCCTGCTGCTACTATTGATAATACCTCTGAAGATGTTCCTGATAGTTTTGACCAGTTCTTTACTGAGATATTTCAGGCCCTAGCTAGCCATCTACCTCCTAGCTCCCCTGGTCCTGAAAGCAGCACCCCTAGAAAACTACTTGCGTCCAGCTGCCAACCAGTCGCCACTTCACTTCTCCGTACCTTGATTGTAACAGTGAAACCCACTACACTTTCTGCTGATCAACTCCCTGCCGAGTACCTATCAAAACCAGATGATGCTATTGCTTACCCCGTTTCAAAGGTAATCAAAGGAACCATGTTAGAATCTAACTTTCCCACCATCTGGAAAATGTCATATGTAATCCCACTTTACACAGGAGGCAGCTCTACTGAAGTCTCCAATTATAGGCCAATAGCTATACTCTCTCCACTTGCAAAGATTATGGAAACTTTTGTCAAAGACAAGTCATGCACCACCTAATCCAAACTCGCGTTATGGCAGACACTCAGCATGGCTTACGTCCTCATCACAGCACTACATCAGGCCTCCTAGCCTTTACTAACACCATAAGCCATACTTGCAGCAATAATTATATATCCGCAGCCCTCTTTTTGGATATTTCAAAGGCATACAATATGGTTGATCACCAACTTGTACTCCACACCCTGCAAAGACTGTCTAGATAATGGAGCCTTCCAATGGTTTCAATCCTACCTCCACAGCAGGCTGGTCTCTGGCAGAACAAACTCTCTAACCTTCTACCTAACACCCTCAGAGTACCACAAGGCTCTATACTAGGGCCCTTGCTGTTCTCCATCTTCATTAACGACTGTTATACTGTCTTCCCAAAAGTCAGCTGTATCCAATATGCTGAATACTCTACTCTGATCTGCTCAGCCACATCTCCAGTAGAGTTATGGTCAGCTACCCAGACCACCTTTAATACAATAGCAAACTGGCTTTCTGAACATCGTTTGATCCTAAATCCCAATCAAACTAAACTGCTGTTATTTCACCAACACGTAGGTCTACCACTTTCACCGTTACCATAACATCAACTGATGGCACAGTAATCTCCCCTGACCCATCTCTGAAACTATTAGGTGTCATCATAGACAATAATCTCAAATGTGACATACATGTTAACCAGATTATCAAAGCCATCAATAGAAAACTAGGGTCACTTTACAGAATTAAAGCCTTCCTAGCCCCTCCAGCTAAAGGTGCCATAGCTCGCTCACACCTTGTTTCAACCCTTCTGTATGCATCCCCTCTACTCTCGAATATGAATAAGACTGTCCTTAACAAACACTCAATTTGCTACAACCACATTGCCAGGTTTGCCACTGGGCTGCCTTTTAGGACACATCATTGCATCAATCTAAATCAGCTTGGTTGGCTTGTAATACCCAGCCTAATACAGTATAACCAACTGATTATGGCCTATAAAATCCTCTATAATCCAGACAATACTCCTGCACTTCAAATATTATCACCCCCTATAACAATCCTAGACCGCTTCAATCCTCTAACAAAGTACTACTTCAGACTAGCAAGTTTAATAACACAGCCGGTGATTCTCTCTTTGCAAACCCTGTAAGTAGATACTGGAACTCACTTCCAGCTGATATTACCCTACTGTCCACCTTAGGTCAATTTAACAGTAGACTCAAACAACATTTGTCACTTAACTGGCTATGTCAATGTATCAAGCCTGGCTAACTCGAATGTGTAACTTCTGTGAACCACTTTACTGTGTAATTTTAATTTAATCCTGACTTGTGCTCAGGTCTAACATTAACCTGTGGAATATGTTTGACTTGCTTACTTATGTAATCTCTGTAAATAATCTGTTTGTAATATGTAATGCTAGTATTATGTAATGCTGTATCTGCTACCCTCGTAGCTTGTCTCCACGGGCCTCCCCTGGAAATGGACATGCATCCAGTCGGGCTATCCCAGTCAACAAATGTAGAATAAATAAATAAATCAATACAATATATTACAGTGACGACAATACCAGTCAGACATTGACACACACTGACAGCATGCTGAACACACTGGGGCATACGTGGGGACTCAGAATAGCAGCCTGCCTGGGCATCACACACCTCCGCAGCTGGCACACAGGCATATGTTCTGTTGGAACAGAGCACATGCCACACATGGCACACACATCCCCTGTGCCACACACTCACAGCCTGTAGGGCTACACAACACACCTGCTACAGACGTGTCAGGTACCTGTCTTGTATGCTGCACTGGGGTCCCGCTCAACAGGCTGTATCTGGTTTAGGTCACAGTGATATGACTCAGGGGCACTATGGTCCACCACAGCACACATGCATACAAGTCAGTCAGAGGCATGGACAGATATGACTCACTCATTGACCATGCCAGTGTGGCTGCCTGAGACATACCTCCCTGGACTACATGATAGGGAACATATAATGGATCTCTCAGCATATGGCACAGGCCAGTATGAGCCTGATGTTGGTTGTCAACATACCCTCACCAGGTATTCTACCACTATATGTGGGAAGGGTGTTGTATATCTACATTATGCTCAGTCTCCACTGTCATTCATAGGGTATCCACTGGCTGTCGACGTGTGCTTACATGCTAGGGAAGCCACAATGATGTGCATGGGTCATCTTGCACGTGACACCCATGGCCCAATGTATAATGGCAAAGCTCCTTGGTACACACATACTGCCTTATGCTGCAGGACATGGTTTACATAGCGACCTCCATGGGTATCACACAGGTTAGGACACTAACAGTGCTGCTACACAACAACAGCAGTGTACACCGGAAGATGCATGCACCAGACACTGCCCTCAGCACTGTGAACTGCAATGTCTGTGCAGTACCAGATTCATGATTCATGGCTCACAGGTGTTACCCATCACTGACAGGTTATGCCCCATACCATGCCTGTCGTCCCCTACACATGTAACACACATGGATAGGGGGGTGGTATCCCAAGGTAACACAGATACACACACCTCCAGGTTGTTGGCACAGCACAAACCATCAAGGCCTACTCATGTGCAGCTGACAGTGTGTCGGACTGCCATCTGGTTCATAGCCTGGCACACACACCTCTCACATACACAGGAAGACCACCTATCCTCCATAACAACACCGGCAATATGACAGTCTCATGAACTGTGTTTATAAGGCCGTACTGCATCCAGCCAAACATTGTGTGTGAGCATTACTGCAGCTACAACACACTAGTTGAAGAGTTCACAGCATGTGGTCACCGAATTGCAGTGGGATGACATGTTACCACTACCACAACAGGTGGGAACATGCAGCACCTGTACATCGACTACATGTACACTATATGGCCCAGACCAGATGTGTATCCCCTGCTGTAGGTCTTTCACCATAGACACCCACACTGTATAGGGACATACCACGTGCGGACCCTGCACAGTAAGACACAGTCATATTGGTATACATTGCAAATACCATTTATCCACACGAAGCATGTGTCAGACATGGTAACTACTGCAGGTCACATGTATTTATGTGTATGTGTCACACACATACATCATGTGTGCAATGCCATTGCTGGTTTAGGCAATGGCATGCATTGTTATGTACAAACACCCACACAAGGTCATACTGTGTGACACAACCACACGTGACAGTTGTGGGTTACCAAAACATACCTATCTGTACTCTGACAATGGTAAAAGACACAGTAGCAGAGCACACTATTGGCATTACTAGCCAACTAGCCCTGTTTGGCTGTGCTGATAGTGTGGTGACATCCCCTGTGTTTACTGGGGGAGTATGCAGCATCTGGTGTATTGTAGTATTTGCCAAAAGGATCTGTTCTCTCACACTTGCATTTACACACACCCTACTACCCCCACACACATGCACACTTGCCATTTGCAGGATTCATTCCCCTACTTCACTAAGTCATGACACGTGAGAGAGAGACGCATTAGCAAAGCACACTATTCAGTTTACTAGATAGTTCCTCTTCTCTGGCTATACTTATAGGGTGCTGACAACATCAGTATTTTGAAAGGGTAATGTGCATCAGGTAGTGTGATCTCCTGATTGCCAAAACTAACATGTTTTTCATACGGAAATGCACACACACAAACTCCCCACATCCAAACACACACACATGCCATTTACAGGTTTCAAACTCCTACCTAATTACATTATGATACTCAGGAGAAACGCATTAGCAGATGCGTTATTCACATTACTGGGAGGCTTCCTTTCTCCTGCTGTACTTATAGGGTGCTGACATCATCTGTGTTTAGAAAGGGGAGTGTGCATCCTGTAGTGTGTTCTCCCAGTTGCCAAAAGGGGGATTTCCCTCACACAAATTTGCACACACACAACAACCCCCCTCATCCAAACACACACACTTGCCATTTGCAGGATTCAAACCACTACCTAACTATGTTATGACACTTGAGACAGACGCATTAGCGGAGTGCACTATTCACATTACTGGGAGGTTTCCCTTCTCCTGCTGTACTTATAGGGTGCTGACATCATCTGTGTTTAGAAAGGGGAGTGTGCATCCTGTAGTGTGTTCTCCCAGTTGCCAAAAGGGGGATTTCTCTCACACATATTTGCACACACACAGTAACCCCCCTCATCCAAACACACACACTTGCCAGATTCAAACCACTACCTAACTATGTTATGACATTCGAGACTGACGCATTAGCAGAACGCGCTATTCGCATTACTGGGAGGCTTCTCTTCTCCTGCTGTACTTATAGGGTGCTGACATCATCTGTGTTTAGAAAGGGGAGTGTGCATCCTGTAGTGTGTTCTCCCAGTTGCCAAAAGGGACATTTCCCTCACACATATTTGCACACACACAGTGACCTCCCTCATACAAACACACACACTTGCCATTTACAGGATTCCAACCACTACCTAACTATGTTATGACACTCGAGACGGACACATTAGCAGAGCGTGCTATTCGCATTACTGGGAGGTTTCCCTTCTCCTGCTGTACTTATAGGGTGCTGACATCATCAGTGTTTAGTAAGGGGAATGTGCATCCTGTAGTGTGTTTTCCCAGTTGCCAAAAGGGACATTTCCCTCTCACAGCCTTTCACACACACAAACCCCACTCACCCACACACACACACTGAGCATTTGCAGGATTCGAATCCCTACCTAACTATATTATGACACTTGAGGGAGACGCATTAGCAGAGCGCACTATCCAAATTACTGGGAATCTGTTATGCACCTGTAGTATTTCTAGGGTGCTGACATCTTTATTTCCACAGAGGTATGTAGATGTAGTACTACCTGTCAGGTGGGGGATAGCATATATAGGCATTTGCAGCCACCTACGTCAGGGTCAGATATGCACATCGCACTGGCAGGTTATGTTCTATACCATGCTTTGGGACCACAGGACCTGTAACACACAACACAACCAGTCCAGAACACCACACCCACATCCAGGACACACACTTAGCTTCCCTGGGAACAGTGCCAGGATATGCAGGTATTCACATACACCATTCCAGTTGTTAACATCAGGTACAGGCATATTGTGTGTGAGAACTACTCAGGCCTCTACCACTTTATCCTACTGCCACTACAATTTGTGGGTCCATGTGCTATGGCAGAACCACACACCACAGCCACATGGGTGAATACATATTGCACCTGTCCATCTGCAATGTGGGTACTCACTGTTCCACACCAGAGGTAGACCACCATTGTTGATATCTGACCATGACCACCTTTCCCTGGACATCCATATCTCATCTCCACCCCCAGGCAAGGTTGTCACGGCACACAAACTGTGTTTAGCACAAGCAGACTCTACACTTGTGTAGACTGGGGTGGATGACTTCAGAGGACCCATGCTGGAGGACTATACTGGCCACTCAGCATAATCCTTGACACTTGCATCCTATGAGCATGTGTACAGTTTGCATTGGTCATGCTATCCCACATATACCCATGACTGCTCCACAACAAGACACCTGTCAGCTGTACACCGGCCATATATGCGCTGTTCAACAGACAGAGCGACCTAATACATTGCAGAGCTGTAGCCCACAGAGGGAGGACATCTGTGGACGGTTCCAGCACGGCACTTCATTCACACATACTCATTACAACACAGTGTTGACAGTGGAATCATCCAGAGAATGCAGATAGGGCTCCCCTCAGTCTGTTATTGACGGACACCTACTGTCAGAGATCCTAGGCAACCCTCTCACAGCACACACTGACAACATGGCTGTGGCTTAGCACATTCAATCCCTGAGACCTCCACGGTGCCCCTGCTTGACAGAGGCACAGCTCACTAGCCTCACATGTTGCCTTCTGTGACCTACTTTACAGTGGCACAGTAGCCTACTATCCTGGGGATGCAGATGCCAAGCACACTCTGGCTGAGCTGTCATTCCCTGGGGCAAGACGTCTAGTATTGACCTCTACACCCATATGTTCAATTGTCGGATGCACAATATTTGTTGTGCTGTTCTACTGTTTGCAGGACTTTATTGCCATAGCATTCCCTGTTCCTATGACCAACTTGTGTATCTGTGACAAATGTTTGCATATGACGGCGATCCACTATATCACTTATGTCTCTGTGGTCATTTACTGTGTGCACTGGGCTGATTGCTGTGTTGTGGTTGGTTCCTGGACTGACACGTACAAATACCAGATATGTGTGGCCAACTGCTACATGGAGATATGGCTTAAGTGTGTGAGCATGCCCAGTTCAGCCTTTCCATGGCATGTTGTCTGACATATGCCTCATTTATCATAGTGTGCGAGCATGCCCAGTGTGAGCTTTCCATATGTTGCACTCTGAAGTCCAACACATATTTGGGTGTGTGTGACCTTCGACATTATCGCACGTTTATGATTGTGTACTGGGTGTCATGTTGTGTACTAACTGACCAACTGCTTCATGTCTGCCACAACAGGAATTATACTGTGCCTGCAGTAATTGCATGGGATACTTTGCAGACAGTTCTCAACATACTTTCATAATGACCCAACACTGTAGTACCATAAAGTGTACTGGTTCGGTACTTTCACTGTAGTGGACAGTATCCTGGGCTTTAGTCCTATCACTGCTTGACATCTTCATAGTGAGCACAACAGACTGTGTAGGGGCCAGTTGTGCACATATGACCATGTTGCAATATGTTCAGATATGGACTACCTACACCAGGCTCCTCCAACATTGCTAGTGTATTCCACAACATGGGTGGACATTGGCAAACACTAGCGATGTTCCGTAGGCCATTTCTGATGGTAGTCACAGGGTGTGTTTGTCCTTCGACACACATTGTAACTGGAGTTTGCCATTACATATGTCATGGTTGGTATACTGTGCCTCTGTCTACCTCTGACATAACAGTGATACCCAGGGTAGCCTACCATCTCCCATACACTCATCAGGATGCCTCTTGAGGGGTGTCGATATGTGGCACTCTGGCTGACCTGTACCAGAAGTTTACTGAAGTGTGGGGGTGCATTCTGTGTTATGGATCATTCTGTACAGCTTGTCCTATGTATGTCAGTGCTGGGGTTCAGGTCTCTCATGTGCATAGCTCACTGCCATTCAGATTGTACAAGGTGCAACATGTTCATTCATTCCAGGTTGGACATGGCTTCATACATCAGGCACAGCTTTCCTGTAGCTGGGAAGGATGGTGTGTGGGGCTGCAGTTTATTTACTCAGGCAACACATGGCATCTGTTCATGCTCTTTGCTACCCCTGGTGGGGTACTGTTGTGGACTTTACAGTTGTTGGAGGTTTCTGCTGCAGTATATCCCACAGGGGCTATTGTAGTGAGTTGTGATGCTGATGGAGGATGGCTGCAGAGCCAGAGTGAGTTCCCCTTATCTACCTCTGCCAGCCTTCATGTTTGGGTGGGTATATGGTACATGTTTCTGCGAACACTACAGACACATGTTTGTCCAGTGCAGGATATTTATCACCTTTTGTACCCAGGTCTCACATTACATGTTAGGTGCCTCATGGGTTAACACCTGTGTGGTAATTTGTGGGCACTTACTGTATATCCACGGTGGTTATCTATACACAGTTCTGTGATTAGCTTGCTGACATGGCTATGGCTACAGTTGTCTGTTTGTAGGTGGCCCTTTTGTGGGTTGCTTGTGTCAGCTGGGGGTCGGATATGGTGGGCTGTTTGTACTCCTCTGCATACATGCTCAGTCACAGTCCTTCCATGTTGGCCTATACCTATAGGACATGTATACAGAATGGGGGGGCCAAGACCAGGCCTTGTGGGATGCCACTCATATCCGCTTTGTTGTCTGACATGGATGCGGCATGTCTGACCATGTCAGTTCTGTCCTTGGTCTGCTTTGCAACCCCTCTACTGACATAGGGGTGTATATTTAAGCTGGTGAACATATGCATACTGAACACGTACGGTATTGTCTAGAAGCATGTGCACGGTCCAGCTACGCTGTGTGGACCACATAGCCCTCATCAATGACCTTAATGACTGCTTCAAATGGGTCAGACATGTTTAGGGGCCAGTTCTGCAGTTACAACAGCCACAGTGTGTAGGGTCCAGTATCAGTAGGTCTACATTAGCCTTCTGTCTGTGGTACATACTGATCCTTTCCATAGCTCTGCAGAACAAGCTTGTCAGGATCCTGGGGTGGTAGTTTGGAGTATCCATTCAGGCAACACCTTTGTTGTGATGGACCACTGTTGTTGTACACTGCTCTTTGGGTACATATCCTGTGGTAAGGCTGACATTGGCCAGTAGTGTGATTTTGCATTCCATTACTCTTGGGGTCCATGTTGGCCTCAGCACAGGACACCATCACATACCTTTGCTGCTGTGTGTTCTGCTTTGCAGATGATGGCTGTTACCTCAGCATCTGCAATGTCAGGGGACCATCTGCTGGGATAGGTATTTTGCACTTGGGGGGGGGTGTTTGCACTGCACCTGACAGGTTGTATGTTAGCAATATGTGTGTGTGTGTTTGGTATGTTGTTTGTAATATCTGTGTGATTCGGAGCATATCTGTGGATGTCCAACATGGTTCCTACCATCAGTTGGGTAAGCCTTGTGATTATCCTTAGTGTCCTGTACGTGTTGTATCTTCATAGGTTCATGGGTTCATAGTAGGCTAGACACCCTAGGCCATTAGTAAGCCTAGCTAGAGTGTGTGTGTCTTTCACCACCCCTTGCTATGTTCAATTATGGCCATTTATGAGGTTCTTCACTGTGCCTCTGTCTGGTCGTGACACAGTGGGGACCCCCAGTATACATGTACGGTCATCCATTCACTTGGCAATATTTCTGTTGAGGGGTGTCAGTGAGGGGCTCTGCCTACCATGGATTGGGATCCTGTTTCTGGGTTTGGGGAGCCTATGGGTTATGTATCTGTCCCTCCAGCACATCTTATTTCATTATGTGTTGAGGTTGACATCTGTGACTCTCACAGCTCCAATGGCTTTGATTTCCTGTGGTGTAGCATGTCCATTACTCCTGTGTTGGACATGGCCTGGTACAACAGACATACAATGCCTCTGTGTAGGCAGTGTGTGACTGCAGTCAGCTGGGGTGTCTACAGCCAGGTAGCAAATGACATATATTTCACACCCTTTATCCTGTTGGTGGGGTAACTATGAGGTCTTCCGAACCGCTGCAGGTGTCATGTATGGTACATCCCATATGAGTCATTGTACTAGATTATGGGTCTGATAAGGGAACAGTACAGCGGCACAGTGACCTCTGTTGATGTTGGTGTGAATCCTTTCATGATACGGTGTCCAGTATCAACAGTCTTCATAGCCACATTGGCATTGTGGCTGTCACATGACAGATTAATGTCGACCTGTGTCCCTAGGTCCCTGATGACTCCTTGCATACATAATGGTTTGACACCTATGTGGTACTTTGTGTACCTTGTCTGGTATTTGGTGGGACATCCATACTGTCCAGTGTCTTCGGATGTCTGGGTGGGGTTCTTGTGTGTGAGAGTGTGGTCTGTCGCATGCTACAGACTGTACAGCAGTTTTGACTACAGTTATGTGCACATGGGTGGTGTCCGCTGCTTTGTGCATTGTCAGTTACCTGGCTATATGGGTGTCTGTGCTGCATATGGATACTCCCCCTCCTTTGATGTCTTGGTGCAGGTGTTGGGGCCATAACACATGGTATGTGGTATAACCTAGTAGTGCTGGTGTGGTATCACTAGGCCTGCAGCAGGCTTCTGTCACTGGACAGGCATCAATGTTCTCCATAATGGGAAGTGCCTCAGGGGCATGCATATTGCAGTTTATACATCTGGCATTGGTCATTATTACCCTTATGTTTCCTACCACTTATGTTTTCTTCATAGGTTCATAGGTTCATAGGTTGGTACTAGGCTATCAGCCCTAGGGCCTATACAAGCCTAGCCATAACAATTCCCTGGCTATTTCTTTCCACATTATTTACTTTCCTGGACCCCTGTCTAGCAGGGCGACTGACGTGATCCCTGGGGTGAATTTCCTTTCTCCCATCCAATCGTCAAGGTTCCTCTTGAAGAGGTCCAAAGAGGCACTCTGCTTGACATGTATGGGCAATCTATTCCAGAGTCTGGGGAGTCTCTGGGTCAGGAACCTATCCCTCCAGCATGTTTTGTTTATTGTGATGACAAGGTTTAGATCCCTGGAGCGTGTAGCTCTGAGGGATTGGGATTTCTTTAAGTGTAGCATGTCCAACAGCTCTGGGTTTGACATGGCCTTGTATGTTAAGCAGAGATCGCCTCTGAGTAGACGATATCGACAGAGTATAGCTGGAGTTTTAAGGCGGTCAGCATAGGGCATCTGCTTTAGGCCTGTGATTCTTTTAGTGAGGTATTTCTGAGGCCTTTTCAGTTGTTGCAGATGTCTTGAGAGGTACATACCAAATGGGGCGTTGTATTCTATAATGGGTCTAATGAGGGATGAGTACAGTGGGACAATGACCTCCTTTTTTCTGGATGAAAAGCCCTTCGTGATGAGGTGTGCCACATAGAAGGATTTTCTGACTGTTGTGGCGATGTGGTTATCGAAGGTGAGACCACTGTCCACCTGTGTCCCTAAGTCTTTTATCACACTTTCTGTGTTTAGTGTACTGCCACCTATATGGTAATTCATGGATACATGTTTTTTCCCAAAGGCGATAACAATACATTTCTTGGCATTGAGCTTGAGCCCATGGCTCTGGCACCAAGCATCTGTTTCTGTAAGGCCCTTTTGTAGAGTATCCACATCATTTGGGGATTCAATAATGGCTCCCAGTTTGCAGTCATCTGCAAACTTTGTTAGCCAGAGTCCCTTAGTGTTGACCTGTACTTCAGAGAAGTAGATGCCAAACAATAGCGGCCCCAGGACTGAACCCTGAGGTACTCCACTTGTCACTTGTCTGGAGCTGGATTTGGAGTCGGCTACTTTTACAGTGTGGGTTCTATCAGTAAGCCATTTAGCAACCCATTGGGTGACATAGGGATTAATGCCCAACTTAGTAAGTTTATCTATGATTCCAGAGTGGGGATGGTGTCAAAGGCCTTGGCAAGGTCTAGATAGGCTGTGTGGACCACCTTACCCTTGTCCATGGCTCTGGAGACTGATTCAAAGAAGTCAGTCAGGTTCAGGAGACAAGATTGGCCCTTCACAAACCCAAACTGGGTGGGGTCCAGTGTTTGAAGGTTGCCAATGTCTTTGTTTATAAGTTCCATGATAATACGCTCCATGGCCTTGCAGATAAGGCTTGTCAGACTGATGGGACGGTAGTTTCCGGGATCCAAGGTGGATTCCCCCCTTGTGGATTGGGATAACTGTAGCTCTGTGCCACTCAGTGGGCACGAAACCTGAGGTGAGGCTATGATTAAACATGACACTTAGGTGAGGTGCCATTTCATATTGTAGTTCATGCAGTACACAGCCCGGGATGTCATCTGGTCCCATGGATGCTGTATTCTTGGCTTTAGAGAGTGCGTTTTGTACCTGTGTGGCCGTTATTACTGGAATTTGGCAATCTTCCGGTACTGAGATGGGCCATTTAGGGGGTGAGAGGGGGGTGAAGTTGGCACTGAATCGATCTGCCAGGATATTGGCAATATCCTTTGGATCAGTATATTTAATGCCATTCTGTTTTAGCTCAGAGCAGATCTGAGCATTGCCATTTAGATTCTTGACATAGTTATAGAATGCTTTGTGGTTGTCTTTGGAATCTTTGGCAATTTTATTTTCGTAACTAGCTTTGGAGGATTTTATGAGGCATCTCAGTTTCTTACTGAGGCTAGTAAGGGAGTTTTTTGCATCCTGGGATTTTCCTCTTTTTTGCAAAAGTTTCTTCCTTTTGTTGTAAAGTTTGTTTATGGCAGGGGACCACCAGATTAGCTTCCTTTTTGGATGAGAGCATTTTGGTTCTATTTGGGATGGCACGATTCATGCATGAGTGGATGTGCTCGTACAGTGCCTTAGTGTAGGATTTAGCAGTTGAACTTTCAGTTCCCGTCTGCATGGGTGTTATGAAGTTTGTCACTTCTGACTTGAGTAGCATGAAGTTGGCTTTGGAGAAGTTTTTTATGGTGGTTTCTTTACTGGGGGTGGGGGTGGGATGTGGATGTTAAGGGTGATTAGCTTATGGTCAGACCTGACTAACGAGGGGGTGACCATAGGTATGGAGCATTGATTTCCCATGTTGGTAATGACCAGGTCTAGGATATTGGAGCCCCTGGTGGGTGGTGGGTAGTCTTTTTGGCCTTGCCTACATACGGCTCTATGGAGGTGGCAAATGCCTTATCCAGTATCCTGACGCACACAGGTAACAGCTGACAGCCACCCCTCTAACAGCAGCATGGCTTGTCATGCTTGACATCTCAAGCAGACACACATTACCCCCTCTTGGACTGACAGCTGTAACTGTGCCAGCTGTTAAGCATGAGCATTCTGTGTTTGTACTGTGGCATCATTCTTGGTGAGGGTTGGATGCTGCACACAGCCAGTGTCATCCCGCCCTGGGGTACATACTCGGAGGGACCATCCATGTCTCATTTGATGTTAACCAGGGAGGTACATCTCAGGTAATTCACACCAGCATGGACATTGAGTGCATCATATTTATGCTTGCTTTGGGGTGACCTGCGTACTTGTGTTAAGTGGCATTTTGTGGCTACCTACAAGCAGCTTACTCTACCCTTTCCCTTGTTCAGTCTGGTGAGTGGGACAGCTGTGTTTCTGCCTATACAGACACCTATTATGACTGTATCAGGCATGTTGTTTCTCCTTCGGGCCTGAGACTGTTTGGCACACCATCTTTGCGTACTATTCGTTGCATGTGCTATGTTTGAAGGTTGTGGTTGCTTGTGATCTACTTTGGAGGCATCTGTTGGTGTGGTGTGTTTGTAATTAAGGCCTCCGGGAATATTTGTCTGTGTTTATGTGTTTGGTTTACAGTTGTGGTAGGTCTATGTGGGACTGGGTTTGTGGTGTATGTGGTTACCTTCTCCTCCTGACTAGTGTTGACAGTACTGAGTTGTTGGAGCTCAACCTCTGCTTTGGATACATGGATGCATCTATCACATATGTTTGTATTTATTGGGGCTGTTGTGGTTGTCTGTGTACTTGGTACTGGCGTCACATTGCCTCTGGATTCATAGGTTATACTTGTTGTGGCTGGACTTAGTGGATTGTATGTGTGGACATATGTTGTTGCCATACTACTGGTCAGTGATTACTTCCCTTTATATGTTTGCTCTATTATGTGGTATCTTCCTCATTCTCTTGCATGGTTTGGTAATGGCTGGAGGCCAGCATGCCAGATGCCTGCGTGTATGGCATTGTGTGTTGTTGTTATTTGTGATTGCATACTCCAAGCATTCCTGGCTGTGTTCATGGAATGCCTGTATAACATGTTCTGCGGTGTGTCCCATATTCTGCACTTGTACAGGGCCTTTTGTGGATTCAACATCGGTTTTGAGGGCTGCATCCTATACTTTACACATGTTTTTCACTGTGGTATTCTGGCCAGGGACTGGGGTCAGGGTGTGTATATCCAGTGTGCTTACTCTATGGTCTGGTCTTATCAGTGAGGGATACACTTCTCATCTTGCCATCCAGTACACATGTTGCTGATTATCACATCCAGTATGCTTACCCCTCTTGTGGGAGTAGTACATTGTTCCTGGGCATTTTGGTTTATGGAACCTGGGTAATTTTCTCCTACTGTGTTGGTGCTAGTACAATGCTACCGGTGTATGTCTGGGTATTTTCAGTCGAGCAATATAATGTGGTTTGGGGGGCTTGATATATTCATGTATTCCGACATAGGCCAGGTGCTGTTCCTGGTATTTGGACAGTGGTCTGCAGCAGGCTATATACTGCGAGGCAGTTTTAGCCATTGGTATTTGACCATGGATATTCCATGCTGCTTCTTGTTGTGGTACCAACATGGGGATGTGGTTATCCTTGCCATTTCTTGCTAGTCACCCTCCTTTTGTAGCTTGTTCCATGTTTTGCGGCTGTACAGCACAGTATGAGGTGTGACCTGGTAGTGTTAGGGTGCTGATGTGAGCCTTGCCCAGTTCTCTATTACAGGACTGGTATCTACATTCTCCTTACTGTGTGCGTTTACACTGCACACATCTTGCTGTTTGTACATCTGTCATGGGGTAGTATTACATCTAGGTTCCTATCCCTTGTAGAACCTATGAGGTTGGGTTTGTGTTTTGAGACTTACCTATTCAGGGCATGCTGTGGGTACTGACAGCCTTTGCCAGTATCCATGGGGCATGGCATGATAGGTGCATGCCACCCCTAGCAGGTGGTGCATCATGTCAAACTCCGCATATCTTCCCAGCCTGTAACACATTGGCTCCCCTTTGACTGACTGCATTACTTCAGCCAATTATTGTACTTGATCTTCTTGTCTTCATAGTGTGGCATCATGCTTGGTGAGGGTGAGATGTTAGGCAGGGTCTTCATGTTTGCATATACTAGATGGTGTTACATTGCTTAACACATGGCAATCATGCCTCAGGTGGTGCTGCAGGGCTGCCTCTGTCGGATGCACATACTACACTCCCTGTACATGTTTGAGAGCAGGTTGTGTCATGTTAGGCATCCCTGTTACTATATGAGTGAGTCAGAGAGGGGTATCATTCCCAGGGTTCCTACTGAGCCAGTGTATGTGCTATGCGTTGCCTCTTTGCCAAGGCCAGGGCATACTGGGCATGCCTCCTTCTGCCTACTGGGGCTGGCTCAGGTTGTTCCTCCTCCGAGTCACGCTCTGCATGTGATGGCCTTGGCAATGGTGGGGGGCTGTTTGGCCCGGCCCTATGCTGGTCCTGCTGCAGCTGTTTTCACAAGATCATATTATGTAGCATAGCACATACCATGACAATTTGGGTACATGTAGTTGGTGTGTACTGCAAGGCTCCACCAGATGTGTCCAGACACCGGAACCGTGACATGAGTAGCCCAAACACACGCTCTATCACATTACGTGTTTGTGCGTGTGCCTCATTATGGCATTCCTGTTCAGGTGTGTGTGCGTTTCTGATGGGTGTCATCAGCCATGGCTCCAGTGCATAACCTGCATCCCCCACTAGGTGTCCGTGTGGGATGTCCCCATTGGCAAATGTCTGGTACAGCTGCGTCAAATGCCAGATGTGGGAATCGTGATAACTCCCAGGGCAGCCAGCACACACATTCATTATTATGCCC